>NW_028116260.1:0-69668 GCF_964273445.1 Streptopelia decaocto
GGATTTTGAAAATTCTAGAGAGAATTTTAAAAGCTTCAAGAGAATTTCAACAATTTTGAGAGGGATTTGAAAAGTTTCAATGGGAATGGGAAGAATTGGGACAAAAATTGGAAAATTTTTAAGGGACTTTGAAAAAATTTCAACTGGAATTTTAGCAATTTTTTGACGTGAAATTGTAAACATGTGGCCATGGATTTTGAAAATTCTAGAGAGAATTTTAAAAGCTTCAACAGAATTTCAACAATTTGGAGAGGGATTTGAAAAGTTTCAATGGGAATGGGAAGAATTGGGACAAAAATTGGAAAATTTTTAAGGGACTTTGAAAAAATTTCAACTGGAATTTTAGCCATGTTTTGACGTGAAATTGTAAACATGTGGACATGGATTTTGAAAATTCTAGAGAGAATTTTAAAAGCTTCAAGAGAATTTCAAGAATTTTGAGAGGGATTTGAAAAGTTTCAATGGGAATGGGAAGAATTGGGACAAAAATTGGAAAATTTTTCAGGGACTTTGAAAAAATTTCAACTGGAATTTTAGCCATTTTTTTATGTGAAATTGTAAACATGTGGCCATGGATTTGGAAAATTCTAGAGAGAATTTTAAAAGCTTCAAGAGAATTTCAACAATTTTGAGAGGGATTTGAAAAGTTTCAATGGGAATGGGAAGAATTGGGACAAAAATTGGAAAATTTTTAAGGGACTTTGAAAAAATTTCAACTGGAATTTTAGCCATTTTTTGACGTGAAATTGTAAACATGTGGCCATGGATTTTGAAAATTCTAGAGAGAATTTTAAAAGCTTCAAGAGAATTTCAACAATTTTGAGAGGGATTTGAAAAGTTTCAATGGGAATGGGAAGAATTGGGACAAAAATTGGAAAATTTTTAAGGGACTTTGAAAAAATTTCAACTGGAATTTTAGCCATTTTTTGATGTGAAATTGTAAACATGTGGCCATGGATTTTGAAAATTCTAGAGAGAATTTTAAAAGCTTCAAGAGAATTTCAACAATTTTGAGAGGGATTTGAAAAGTTTCAATGGGAATGGGAAGAATTGGGACAAAAATTGGAAAATTTTTAAGGGACTTTGAAAAAATTTCAACTGGAATTTTAGCAATTTTTTGACGTGAAATTGTAAACATGTGGCCATGGATTTTGAAAATTCTAGAGAGAATTTTAAAAGCTTCAAGAGAATTTCAACAATTTTGAGAGGGATTTGAAAAGTTTCAATGGGAATGGGAAGAATTGGGACAAAAATTGGAAAATTTTTAAGGGACTTTGAAAAAATTTCAACTGGAATTTTAGCAATTTTTTGACGTGAAATTGTAAACATGTGGCCATGGATTTTGAAAATTCTAGAGAGAATTTTAAAAGCTTCAACAGAATTTCAACAATTTGGAGAGGGATTTGAAAAGTTTCAATGGGAATGGGAAGAATTGGGACAAAAATTGGAAAATTTTTAAGGGACTTTGAAAAAATTTCAACTGGAATTTTAGCCATGTTTTGACGTGAAATTGTAAACATGTGGACATGGATTTTGAAAATTCTAGAGAGAATTTTAAAAGCTTCAAGAGAATTTCAACAATTTTGAGAGGGATTTGAAAAGTTTCAATGGGAATGGGAAGAATTGGGACAAAAATTGGAAAATTTTTAAGGGACTTTGAAAAAATTTCAACTGGAATTTTAGCCATGTTTTGACGTGAAATTGTAAACATGTGGCCATGGATTTGGAAAATTCTAGAGAGAATTTTAAAAGCTTCAACAGAATTTTAACAATTTTGAGAGGGATTTGAAAAGTTTCAATGGGAATGGGAAGAATTGGGACAAAAATTGGAAAATTTTTAAGGGACTTTGAAAAAATTTCAACTGGAATTTTAGCCATTTTTTGACGTGAAATTGTAAACATGTGGCCATGGATTTTGAAAATTCTAGAGAGAATTTTAAAAGCTTCAAGAGAATTTCAACAATTTTGAGAGGGATTTGAAAAGTTTCAATGGGAATGGGAAGAATTGGGACAAAAATTGGAAAATTTTTAAGGGACTTTGAAAAAATTTCAACTGGAATTTTAGCCATTTTTTGACGTGAAATTGTAAACATGTTGAAGTGGATTTTGAAAATTCTAGAGAGAATTTTAAAAGCTTCAACGGAATTTCAACAATTTTGAGAGGGATTTGAAAAGTTTCAATGGGAATGGGAAGAATTGGGACAAAAATTGGAAAATTTTTAAGGGACTTTGAAAAAACTTCAACTGGAATTTTAGCCATTTTTTTATGTGAAATTGTAAACATGTGGCCATGGATTTTGAAAATTCTAGAGAGAATTTTAAAAGCTTCAAGAGAATTTCAACAATTTTGAGAGGGATTTGAAAAGTTTCAATGGGAATGGGAAGAATTGGGACAAAAATTGGAAAATTTTGAAGGGACTTTGAAAAAATTTCAACTGGAATTTTAGCCATTTTTTGACGTGAAATTGTAAACATGTGGACATGGATTTTGAAAATTCTAGAGAGAATTTTTAAAGCTTCAACAGAATTTCAACAATTTTGAGAGGGATTTGAAAAGTTTCAATGGGAATGGGAAGAATTGGGACAAAAATTGGAAAATTTTTCAGGGACTTTGAAAAAATTTCAACTGGAATTTTAGCCATTTTTTTATGTGAAATTGTAAACATGTGGCCATGGATTTGGAAAATTCTAGAGAGAATTTTAAAAGCTTCAAGAGAATTTCAACAATTTTGAGAGGGATTTGAAAAGTTTCAATGGGAATGGGAAGAATTGGGACAAAAATTGGAAAATTTTTAAGGGACTTTGAAAAAATTTCAACTGGAATTTTAGCCATTTTTTGACGTGAAATTGTAAACATGTGGCCATGGATTTTGAAAATTCTAGAGAGAATTTTAAAAGCTTCAACAGAATTTCAACAATTTTGAGAGGGATTTGAAAAGTTTCAATGGGAATGGGAAGAATTGGGACAAAAATTGGAAAATTTTTAAGGGACTTTGAAAAAATTTCAACTGGAATTTTAGCCATTTTTTGATGTGAAATTGTAAACATGTGGCCATGGATTTTGAAAATTCTAGAGAGAATTTTAAAAGCTTCAACAGAATTTCAACAATTTTGAGAGGGATTTGAAAAGTTTCAATGGGAATGGGAAGAATTGGGACAAAAATTGGAAAATTTTTAAGGGACTTTGAAAAAATTTCAACTGGAATTTTAGCCATTTTTTGACGTGAAATTGTAAACATGTGGCCATGGATTTTGAAAATTCTAGAGAGAATTTTAAAAGCTTCAAGAGAATTTCAACAATTTTGAGAGGGATTTGAAAAGTTTCAATGGGAATGGGAAGAATTGGGACAAAAATTGGAAAATTTTTAAGGGACTTTGAAAAAATTTCAACTGGAATTTTAGCAATTTTTTGACGTGAAATTGTAAACATGTGGCCATGGATTTTGAAAATTCTAGAGAGAATTTTAAAAGCTTCAACAGAATTTCAACAATTTGGAGAGGGATTTGAAAAGTTTCAATGGGAATGGGAAGAATTGGGACAAAAATTGGAAAATTTTTAAGGGACTTTGAAAAAATTTCAACTGGAATTTTAGCCATGTTTTGACGTGAAATTGTAAACATGTGGACATGGATTTTGAAAATTCTAGAGAGAATTTTAAAAGCTTCAAGAGAATTTCAACAATTTTGAGAGGGATTTGAAAAGTTTCAATGGGAATGGGAAGAATTGGGACAAAAATTGGAAAATTTTTCAGGGACTTTGAAAAAATTTCAACTGGAATTTTAGCCATGTTTTGACGTGAAATTGTAAACATGTGGCCATGGATTTGGAAAATTCTAGAGAGAATTTTAAAAGCTTCAACAGAATTTTAACAATTTTGAGAGGGATTTGAAAAGTTTCAATGGGAATGGGAAGAATTGGGACAAAAATTGGAAAATTTTGAAGGGACTATGAAAAAATTTCAACTGGAATTTTAGCCATTTTTTGACGTGAAATTGTAAACATGTGGACATGGATTTCGAAAATTCTAGAGAGAATTTTAAAAGCTTCAACAGAATTTCAACAATTTTGAGAGGGATTTGAAAAGTTTCAATGGGAATGGGAAGAATTGGGACAAAAATTGGAAAATTTTTAAGGGACTTTGAAAAAATTTCAACTGGAATTTTAGCAATTTTTTGACGTGAAATTGTAAACATGTTGAAGTGGATTTTGAAAATTCTAGAGAGAATTTTAAAAGCTTCAAGAGAATTTCAACAGTTTTGAGAGGGATTTGAAAAGTTTCAATGGGAATGGGAAGAATTGGGACAAAAATTGGAAAATTTTTAAGGGACTTTGAAAAAACTTCAACTGGAATTTTAGCCATTTTTTTATGTGAAATTGTAAACATGTGGCCATGGATTTTGAAAATTCTAGAGAGAATTTTAAAAGCTTCAAGAGAATTTCAACAATTTTGAGAGGGATTTGAAAAGTTTCAATGGGAATGGGAAGAATTGGGACAAAAATTGGAAAATTTTGAAGGGACTTTGAAAAAATTTCAACTGGAATTTTAGCCATTTTTTGACGTGAAATTGTAAACATGTGGACATGGATTTTGAAAATTCTAGAGAGAATTTTTAAAGCTTCAACAGAATTTCAACAATTTTGAGAGGGATTTGAAAAGTTTCAATGGGAATGGGAAGAATTGGGACAAAAATTGGAAAATTTTTCAGGGACTTTGAAAAAATTTCAACTGGAATTTTAGCCATTTTTTTATGTGAAATTGTAAACATGTGGCCATGGATTTGGAAAATTCTAGAGAGAATTTTAAAAGCTTCAAGAGAATTTCAACAATTTTGAGAGGGATTTGAAAAGTTTCAATGGGAATGGGAAGAATTGGGACAAAAATTGGAAAATTTTTAAGGGACTTTGAAAAAATTTCAACTGGAATTTTAGCCATTTTTTGACGTGAAATTGTAAACATGTGGCCATGGATTTTGAAAATTCTAGAGAGAATTTTAAAAGCTTCAAGAGAATTTCAACAATTTTGAGAGGGATTTGAAAAGTTTCAATGGGAATGGGAAGAATTGGGACAAAAATTGGAAAATTTTGAAGGGACTTTGAAAAAATTTCAACTGGAATTTTAGCCATTTTTTGATGTGAAATTGTAAACATGTGGCCATGGATTTTGAAAATTCTAGAGAGAATTTTAAAAGCTTCAACAGAATTTCAACAATTTGGAGAGGGATTTGAAAAGTTTCAATGGGAATGGGAAGAATTGGGACAAAAATTGGAAAATTTTGAAGGGACTTTGAAAAAATTTCAACTGGAATTTTAGCCATTTTTTGATGTGAAATTGTAAACATGTGGCCATGGATTTGGAAAATTCTAGAGAGAATTTTAAAAGCTTCAAGAGAATTTCAACAATTTTGAGAGGGATTTGAAAAGTTTCAATGGGAATGGGAAGAATTGGGACAAAAATTGGAAAATTTTTAAGGGACTTTGAAAAAATTTCAACTGGAATTTTAGCCATTTTTTGACGTGAAATTGTGAACATGTGGCCATGGATTTTGAAAATTCTAGAGAGAATTTTAAAAGCTTCAAGAGAATTTCAACAATTTTGAGAGGGATTTGAAAAGTTTCAATGGGAATGGGAAGAATTGGGACAAAAATTGGAAAATTTTTAAGGGACTTTGAAAAAATTTCAACTGGAATTTTAGCCATTTTTTGACGTGAAATTGTAAACATGTGGACATGGATTTCGAAAATTCTAGAGAGAATTTTAAAAGCTTCAAGAGAATTTCAACAATTTTGAGAGGGATTTGAAAAGTTTCAATGGGAATGGGAAGAATTGGGACAAAAATTGGAAAATTTTTAAGGGACTTTGAAAAAATTTCAACTGGAATTTTAGCAATTTTTTGATGTGAAATTGTAAACATGTTGAAGTGGATTTTGAAAATTCTAGAGAGAATTTTAAAAGCTTCAAGAGAATTTCAACAATTTTGAGAGGGATTTGAAAAGTTTCAATGGGAATGGGAAGAATTGGGACAAAAATTGGAAAATTTTTAAGGGACTTTGAAAAAATTTCAACTGGAATTTTAGCCATTTTTTTACGTGAAATTCTAAACATGTGGACATGGATTTTGAAAATTATAGAGAGAATTTTAAAAGCTTCAACAGAATTTCAACAATTTTGAGAGGGATTTGAAAAGTTTCAATGGGAATGGGAAGAATTGGGACAAAAATTGGAAAAATTTAAGGGACTTTGAAAAAATTTCAACTGGAATTTTAGCCATTTTTTGATGTGAAATTGTAAACATGTGGACATGGATTTTGAAAATTCTAGAGAGAATTTTAAAAGCTTCAACAGAATTTCAACAGTTTTGAGAGGGATTTGAAAGTTTCAATGGGAATGGGAAGAATTGGGACAAAAATTGGAAAATTTTTAAGGGACTTTGAAAAAATTTCAACTGGAATTTTAGCCATTTTTTGACGTGAAATTGTAAACATGTGGCCATGGATTTTGAAAATTCTAGAGAGAATTTTAAAAGCTTCAAGAGAATTTCAACAATTTTGAGAGGGATTTGAAAAGTTTCAATGGGAATGGGAAGAATTGGGACAAAAATTGGAAAATTTTGAAGGGACTTTGAAAAAATTTCAACTGGAATTTTAGCCAATTTTTGACGTGAAATTGTAAACATGTGGCCATGGATTTTGAAAATTCTAGAGAGAATTTTAAAAGCTTCAAGAGAATTTCAACAATTTTGAGAGGGATTTGAAAAGTTTCAATGGGAATGGGAAGAATTGGGACAAAAATTGGAAAATTTTTAAGGGACTTTGAAAAAATTTCAACTGGAATTTTAGCCATTTTTTGACGTGAAATTGTAACCATGTGGCCATGGATTTTGAAAATTCTAGAGAGAATTTTAAAAGCTTCAACAGAATTTTAACAATTTTGAGAGGGATTTGAAAAGTTTCAATGGGAATGGGAAGAATTGGGACAAAAATTGGAAAATTTTTAAGGGACTTTGAAAAAATTTCAACTGGAATTTTAGCCATTTTTTGACGTGAAATTGTAAACATGTGGACATGGATTTTGAAAATTCTAGAGAGAATTTTAAAAGCTTCAAGAGAATTTCAACAATTTTGAGAGGGATTTGAAAAGTTTCAATGGGAATGGGAAGAATTGGGACAAAAATTGGAAAATTTTTAAGGGACTTTGAAAAAACTTCAACTGGAATTTTAGCCATTTTTTTATGTGAAATTGTAAACATGTGGCCATGGATTTTGAAAATTCTAGAGAGAATTTTAAAAGCTTCAAGAGAATTTCAACAATTTTGAGAGGGATTTGAAAAGTTTCAATGGGAATGGGAAGAATTGGGACAAAAATTGGAAAATTTTGAAGGGACTTTGAAAAAATTTCAACTGGAATTTTAGCCATTTTTTGACGTGAAATTGTAAACATGTGGACATGGATTTTGAAAATTCTAGAGAGAATTTTTAAAGCTTCAAGAGAATTTCAACAATTTTGAGAGGGATTTGAAAAGTTTCAATGGGAATGGGAAGAATTGGGACAAAAATTGGAAAATTTTTAAGGGACTTTGAAAAAATTTCAACTGGAATTTTAGCCATTTTTTGACGTGAAATTGTAAACATGTGGCCATGGATTTTGAAAATTCTAGAGAGAATTTTAAAAGCTTCAAGAGAATTTCAACAGTTTTGAGAGGGATTTGAAAAGTTTCAATGGGAATGGGAAGAATTGGGACAAAAATTGGAAAATTTTTAAGGGACTTTGAAAAAATTTCAACTGGAATTTGAGCCATTTTTTGACGTGAAATTGTAAACATGTGGACATGGATTTTGAAAATTCTAGAGAGAATTTTAAAAGCTTCAACAGAATTTCAACAATTTGGAGAGGGATTTGAAAAGTTTCAATGGGAATGGGAAGAATTGGGACAAAAATTGGAAAATTTTTAAGGGACTTTGAAAAAATTTCAACTGGAATTTGAGCCATGTTTTGACGTGAAATTGTAAACATGTGGCCATGGATTTTGAAAATTCTAGAGAGAATTTTAAAAGCTTCAAGAGAATTTCAACAATTTTGAGAGGGATTTGAAAGTTTCAATGGGAATGGGAAGAATTGGGACAAAAATTGGAAAATTTTTAAGGGACTTTGAAAAAATTTCAACTGGAATTTTAGCAATTTTTTGACGTGAAATTGTAAACATGTGGACATGGATTTTGAAAATTCTAGAGAGAATTTTAAAAGCTTCAAGAGAATTTCAACAATTTTGAGAGGGATTTGAAAAGTTTCAATGGGAATGGGAAGAATTGGGACAAAAATTGGAAAATTTTTAAGGGACTTTGAAAAAATTTCAACTGGAATTTTAGCCATGTTTTGACGTGAAATTGTAAACATGTGGCCATGGATTTTGAAAATTCTAGAGAGAATTTTAAAAGCTTCAAGAGAATTTCAACAATTTTGAGAGGGATTTGAAAAGTTTCAATGGGAATGGGAAGAATTGGGACAAAAATTGGAAAATTTTTAAGGGACTTTGAAAAAATTTCAACTGGAATTTGAGCCATTTTTTGACGTGAAATTGTAAACATGTGGCCATGGATTTTGAAAATTCTAGAGAGAATTTTAAAAGCTTCAAGAGAATTTCAACAATTTTGAGAGGGATTTGAAAAGTTTCAATGGGAATGGGAAGAATTGGGACAAAAATTGGAAAATTTTGAAGGGACTTTGAAAAAATTTCAACTGGAATTTGAGCCATTTTTTGACGTGAAATTGTAAACATGTGGACATGGATTTTGAAAATTCTAGAGAGAATTTTAAAAGCTTCAACAGAATTTCAACAATTTGGAGAGGGATTTGAAAAGTTTCAATGGGAATGGGAAGAATTGGGACAAAAATTGGAAAATTTTTAAGGGACTTTGAAAAAATTTCAACTGGAATTTGAGCCATGTTTTGACGTGAAATTGTAAACATGTGGACATGGATTTTGAAAATTCTAGAGAGAATT
This sequence comes from Streptopelia decaocto, assembly GCF_964273445.1. Taxonomy (NCBI): domain Eukaryota; kingdom Metazoa; phylum Chordata; class Aves; order Columbiformes; family Columbidae; genus Streptopelia; species Streptopelia decaocto. The sequence continues at coordinate 9,001 of NW_028116260.1, forward strand.
TTAAAAGCTTCAACAGAATTTCAACAATTTTGAGAGGGATTTGAAAAGTTTCAATGGGAATGGGAAGAATTGGGACAAAAATTGGAAAATTTTTAAGGGACTTTGAAAAAATTTCAACTGGAATTTTAGCCATGTTTTGACGTGAAATTGTAAACATGTGGCCATGGATTTGGAAAATTCTAGAGAGAATTTTAAAAGCTTCAACAGAATTTTAACAATTTTGAGAGGGATTTGAAAAGTTTCAATGGGAATGGGAAGAATTGGGACAAAAATTGGAAAATTTTGAAGGGACTTTGAAAAAATTTCAACTGGAATTTGAGCCATTTTTTGACGTGAAATTGTAAACATGTGGACATGGATTTTGAAAATTCTAGAGAGAATTTTAAAAGCTTTAACAGAATTTCAACAATTTTGAGAGGGATTTGAAAAGTTTCAATGGGAATGGGAAGAATTGGGACAAAAATTGGAAAATTTTTAAGGGACTTTGAAAAAATTTCAACTGGAATTTTAGCCATTTTTTGACGTGAAATTGTAAACATGTGGCCATGGATTTTGAAAAGTCTAGAGAGAATTTTAAAAGATTCAAGAGAATTTCAACAGTTTTGAGAGGGATTTGAAAAGTTTCAATGGGAATGGGAAGAATTGGGACAAAAATTGGAAAATTTTTAAGGGACTTTGAAAAAACTTCAACTGGAATTTTAGCCATTTTTTTATGTGAAATTGTAAACATGTGGCCATGGATTTTGAAAATTCTAGAGAGAATTTTAAAAGCTTCAAGAGAATTTCAAAAATTTTGAGAGGGATTTGAAAAGTTTCAATGGGAATGGGAAGAATTGGGACAAAAATTGGAAAATTTTTCAGGGACTTTGAAAAAATTTCAACTGGAATTTTAGCCATTTTTTGACGTGAAATTGTAAACATGTGGCCATGGATTTTGAAAATTCTAGAGAGAATTTTTAAAGCTTCAAGAGAATTTCAACAATTTTGAGAGGGATTTGAAAAGTTTCAATGGGAATGGGAAGAATTGGGACAAAAATTGGAAAATTTTTAAGGGACTTTGAAAAAATTTCAACTGGAATTTGAGCCATTTTTTTATGTGAAATTGTAAACATGTGGCCATGGATTTTGAAAATTCTAGAGAGAATTTTAAAAGCTTCAACAGAATTTCAACAATTTGGAGAGGGATTTGAAAAGTTTCAATGGGAATGGGAAGAATTGGGACAAAAATTGGAAAATTTTTAAGGGACTTTGAAAAAATTTCAACTGGAATTTGAGCCATGTTTTGACGTGAAATTGTAAACATGTGGCCATGGATTTTGAAAATTCTAGAGAGAATTTTAAAAGCTTCAAGAGAATTTCAACAATTTTGAGAGGGATTTGAAAGTTTCAATGGGAATGGGAAGAATTGGGACAAAAATTGGAAAATTTTTAAGGGACTTTGAAAAAATTTCAACTGGAATTTTAGCAATTTTTTGACGTGAAATTGTAAACATGTTGAAGTGGATTTTGAAAATTCTAGAGAGAATTTTAAAAGCTTCAAGAGAATTTCAACAATTTTGAGAGGGATTTGAAAAGTTTCAATGGGAATGGGAAGAATTGGGACAAAAATTGGAAAATTTTTAAGGGACTTTGAAAAAATTTCAACTGGAATTTTAGCCATGTTTTGACGTGAAATTGTAAACATGTGGCCATGGATTTTGAAAATTCTAGAGAGAATTTTAAAAGCTTCAAGAGAATTTCAACAATTTTGAGAGGGATTTGAAAAGTTTCAATGGGAATGGGAAGAATTGGGACAAAAATTGGAAAATTTTTAAGGGACTTTGAAAAAATTTCAACTGGAATTTTAGCCATTTTTTGACGTGAAATTGTAAACATGTGGCCATGGATTTTGAAAATTCTAGAGAGAATTTTAAAAGCTTCAAGAGAATTTCAACAATTTTGAGAGGGATTTGAAAAGTTTCAATGGGAATGGGAAGAATTGGGACAAAAATTGGAAAATTTTGAAGGGACTTTGAAAAAATTTCAACTGGAATTTGAGCCATTTTTTGACGTGAAATTGTAAACATGTGGACATGGATTTTGAAAATTCTAGAGAGAATTTTAAAAGCTTCAACAGAATTTCAACAATTTGGAGAGGGATTTGAAAAGTTTCAATGGGAATGGGAAGAATTGGGACAAAAATTGGAAAATTTTTAAGGGACTTTGAAAAAATTTCAACTGGAATTTGAGCCATGTTTTGACGTGAAATTGTAAACATGTGGACATGGATTTTGAAAATTCTAGAGAGAATTTTAAAAGCTTCAACAGAATTTCAACAATTTTGAGAGGGATTTGAAAAGTTTCAATGGGAATGGGAAGAATTGGGACAAAAATTGGAAAATTTTTAAGGGACTTTGAAAAAATTTCAACTGGAATTTTAGCCATTTTTTGACGTGAAATTGTAAACATGTGGACATGGATTTTGAAAATTCTAGAGAGAATTTTAAAAGCTTCAACACAATTTCAACAATTTTGAGAGGGATTTGAAAAGTTTCAATGGGAATGGGAAGAATTGGGACAAAAATTGGAAAATTTTTAAGGGACTTTGAAAAAATTTCAACTGGAATTTGAGCCATTTTTTGACGTGAAATTGTAAACATGTGGACATGGATTTTGAAAATTCTAGAGAGAATTTTAAAAGCTTTAACAGAATTTCAACAATTTTGAGAGGGATTTGAAAAGTTTCAATGGGAATGGGAAGAATTGGGACAAAAATTGGAAAATTTTTAAGGGACTTTGAAAAAATTTCAACTGGAATTTTAGCCATTTTTTGACGTGAAATTGTAAACATGTGGACATGGATTTTGAAAAGTCTAGAGAGAATTTTAAAAGATTCAAGAGAATTTCAACAGTTTTGAGAGGGATTTGAAAAGTTTCAATGGGAATGGGAAGAATTGGGACAAAAATTGGAAAATTTTTAAGGGACTTTGAAAAAACTTCAACTGGAATTTTAGCCATTTTTTTATGTGAAATTGTAAACATGTGGCCATGGATTTTGAAAATTCTAGAGAGAATTTTAAAAGCTTCAAGAGAATTTCAACAATTTTGAGAGGGATTTGAAAAGTTTCAATGGGAATGGGAAGAATTGGGACAAAAATTGGAAAATTTTTAAGGGACTTTGAAAAAATTTCAACTGGAATTTTAGCCATTTTTTGACGTGAAATTGTAAACATGTGGCCATGGATTTTGAAAATTCTAGAGAGAATTTTTAAAGCTTCAAGAGAATTTCAACAATTTTGAGAGGGATTTGAAAAGTTTCAATGGGAATGGGAAGAATTGGGACAAAAATTGGAAAATTTTTAAGGGACTTTGAAAAAATTTCAACTGGAATTTGAGCCATTTTTTGACGTGAAATTGTAAACATGTGGACATGGATTTTGAAAATTCTAGAGAGAATTTTAAAAGCTTCAAGAGAATTTCAACAATTTGGAGAGGGATTTGAAAAGTTTCAATGGGAATGGGAAGAATTGGGACAAAAATTGGAAAATTTTTAAGGGACTTTGAAAAAATTTCAACTGGAATTTTAGCCAATTTTTGACGTGAAATTGTAAACATGTGGACATGGATTTTGAAAATTCTAGAGAGAATTTTAAAAGCTTCAACAGAATTTCAACAATTTTGAGAGGGATTTGAAAAGTTTCAATGGGAATGGGAAGAATTGGGACAAAAATTGGAAAATTTTTAAGGGACTTTGAAAAAATTTCAACTGGAATTTGAGCCATTTTTTGACGTGAAATTGTAAACATGTGGCCATGGATTTTGAAAATTCTAGAGAGAATTTTAAAAGCTTCAAGAGAATTTCAACAGTTTTGAGAGGGATTTGAAAAGTTTCAATGGGAATGGGAAGAATTGGGACAAAAATTGGAAAATTTTTAAGGGACTTTGAAAAAACTTCAACTGGAATTTTAGCCATTTTTTTATGTGAAATTGTAAACATGTGGCCATGGATTTTGAAAATTCTAGAGAGAATTTTAAAAGCTTCAAGAGAATTTCAAAAATTTTGAGAGGGATTTGAAAAGTTTCAATGGGAATGGGAAGAATTGGGACAAAAATTGGAAAATTTTTCAGGGACTTTGAAAAAATTTCAACTGGAATTTTAGCCATTTTTTGACGTGAAATTGTAAACATGTGGCCATGGATTTTGAAAATTCTAGAGAGAATTTTTAAAGCTTCAAGAGAATTTCAACAATTTTGAGAGGGATTTGAAAAGTTTCAATGGGAATGGGAAGAATTGGGACAAAAATTGGAAAATTTTTAAGGGACTTTGAAAAAATTTCAACTGGAATTTTAGCCATTTTTTGACGTGAAATTGTAAACATGTGGACATGGATTTTGAAAATTCTAGAGAGAATTTTAAAAGCTTCAAGAGAATTTCAACAATTTTGAGAGGGATTTGAAAAGTTTCAATGGGAATGGGAAGAATTGGGACAAAAATTGGAAAATTTTGAAGGGACTTTGAAAAAATTTCAACTGGAATTTGAGCCATTTTTTGACGTGAAACTGTAAACATGTGGACATGGATTTTGAAAATTCTAGAGAGAATTTTAAAAGCTTCAACAGAATTTCAACAATTTGGAGAGGGATTTGAAAAGTTTCAATGGGAATGGGAAGAATTGGGACAAAAATTGGAAAATTTTTAAGGGACTTTGAAAAAATTTCAACTGGAATTTTAGCCATTTTTTGACGTGAAATTGTAAACATGTGGCCATGGATTTTGAAAATTCTAGAGAGAATTTTAAAAGCTTCAAGAGAATTTCAACAATTTTGAGAGGGATTTGAAAAGTTTCAATGGGAATGGGAAGAATTGGGACAAAAATTGGAAAATTTTTAAGGGACTTTGAAAAAATTTCAACTGGAATTTTAGCAATTTTTTGACGTGAAATTGTAAACATGTTGAAGTGGATTTTGAAAATTCTAGAGAGAATTTTAAAAGCTTCAACAGAATTTCAACAATTTTGAGAGGGATTTGAAAAGTTTCAATGGGAATGGGAAGAATTGGGACAAAAATTGGAAAATTTTTAAGGGACTTTGAAAAAATTTCAACTGGAATTTGAGCCATTTTTTGACGTGAAACTGTAAACATGTGGACATGGATTTTGAAAATTCTAGAGAGAATTTTAAAAGCTTCAACAGAATTTCAACAATTTGGAGAGGGATTTGAAAAGTTTCAATGGGAATGGGAAGAATTGGGACAAAAATTGGAAAATTTTTAAGGGACTTTGAAAAAATTTCAACTGGAATTTTAGCCATTTTTTGACGTGAAATTGTAAACATGTGGCCATGGATTTTGAAAATTCTAGAGAGAATTTTAAAAGCTTCAAGAGAATTTCAACAATTTTGAGAGGGATTTGAAAAGTTTCAATGGGAATGGGAAGAATTGGGACAAAAATTGGAAAATTTTGAAGGGACTTTGAAAAAATTTCAACTGGAATTTTAGCCATGTTTTGACGTGAAATTGTAAACATGTGGCCATGGATTTGGAAAATTCTAGAGAGAATTTTAAAAGCTTCAACAGAATTTTAACAATTTTGAGAGGGATTTGAAAAGTTTCAATGGGAATGGGAAGAATTGGGACAAAAATTGGAAAATTTTTAAGGGACTTTGAAAAAATTTCAACTGGAATTTTAGCCATTTTTTGACGTGAAATTGTAAACATGTGGCCATGGATTTTGAAAATTCTAGAGAGAATTTTAAAAGCTTCAAGAGAATTTCAACAATTTTGAGAGGGATTTGAAAAGTTTCAATGGGAATGGGAAGAATTGGGACAAAAATTGGAAAATTTTTAAGGGACTTTGAAAAAATTTCAACTGGAATTTTAGCAATTTTTTGACGTGAAATTGTAAACATGTTGAAGTGGATTTTGAAAATTCTAGAGAGAATTTTAAAAGCTTCAACAGAATTTCAACAATTTTGAGAGGGATTTGAAAAGTTTCAATGGGAATGGGAAGAATTGGGACAAAAATTGGAAAATTTTTAAGGGACTTTGAAAAAACTTCAACTGGAATTTTAGCCATTTTTTTATGTGAAATTGTAAACATCTGGCCATGGATTTGGAAAATTCTAGAGAGAATTTTAAAAGCTTCAAGAGAATTTCAACAATTTTGAGAGGGATTTGAAAAGTTTCAATGGGAATGGGAAGAATTGGGACAAAAATTGGAAAATTTTTAAGGGACTTTGAAAAAATTTCAACTGGAATTTTAGCCATTTTTTGACGTGAAATTGTAAACATGTGGACATGGATTTTGAAAATTCTAGAGAGAATTTTTAAAGCTTCAACAGAATTTCAACAATTTTGAGAGGGATTTGAAAAGTTTCAATGGGAATGGGAAGAATTGGGACAAAAATTGGAAAATTTTTCAGGGACTTTGAAAAAATTTCAACTGGAATTTTAGCCATTTTTTGACGTGAAATTGTAAACATGTGGCCATGGATTTTGAAAATTCTAGAGAGAATTTTTAAAGCTTCAAGAGAATTTCAACAATTTTGAGAGGGATTTGAAAAGTTTCAATGGGAATGGGAAGAATTGGGACAAAAATTGGAAAATTTTTAAGGGACTTTGAAAAAATTTCAACTGGAATTTTAGCCATTTTTTGACGTGAAATTGTAAACATGTGGACATGGATTTTGAAAATTCTAGAGAGAATTTTAAAAGCTTCAAGAGAATTTCAACAATTTTGAGAGGGATTTGAAAAGTTTCAATGGGAATGGGAAGAATTGGGACAAAAATTGGAAAATTTTTAAGGGACTTTGAAAAAATTTCAACTGGAATTTTAGCCATTTTTTGACGTGAAATTGTAAACATGTGGCCATGGATTTTGAAAATTCTAGAGAGAATTTTAAAAGCTTCAACAGAATTTCAACAATTTTGAGAGGGATTTGAAAAGTTTCAATGGGAATGGGAAGAATTGGGACAAAAATTGGAAAATTATGAAGGGACTTTGAAAAAATTTCAACTGGAATTTTAGCCATTTTTTGACGTGAAATTGTAAACATGTGGCCATGGATTTTGAAAATTCTAGAGAGAATTTTAAAAGCTTCAAGAGAATTTCAAAAATTTTGAGAGGGATTTGAAAAGTTTCAATGGGAATGGGAAGAATTGGGACAAAAATTGGAAAATTTTTAAGGGACTTTGAAAAAATTTCAACTGGAATTTTAGCAATTTTTTGACGTGAAATTGTAAACATGTGGCCATGGATTTTGAAAATTCTAGAGAGAATTTTAAAAGCTTCAACAGAATTTCAACAATTTGGAGAGGGATTTGAAAAGTTTCAATGGGAATGGGAAGAATTGGGACAAAAATTGGAAAATTTTTAAGGGACTTTGAAAAAATTTCAACTGGAATTTTAGCCATGTTTTGACGTGAAATTGTAAACATGTGGACATGGATTTTGAAAATTCTAGAGAGAATTTTAAAAGCTTCAAGAGAATTTCAAGAATTTTGAGAGGGATTTGAAAAGTTTCAATGGGAATGGGAAGAATTGGGACAAAAATTGGAAAATTTTTAAGGGACTTTGAAAAAATTTCAACTGGAATTTTAGCCATGTTTTGACGTGAAATTGTAAACATGTGGCCATGGATTTGGAAAATTCTAGAGAGAATTTTAAAAGCTTCAACAGAATTTTAACAATTTTGAGAGGGATTTGAAAAGTTTCAATGGGAATGGGAAGAATTGGGACAAAAATTGGAAAATTTTTAAGGGACTTTGAAAAAATTTCAACTGGAATTTTAGCCATTTTTTGACGTGAAATTGTAAACATGTGGCCATGGATTTTGAAAATTCTAGAGAGAATTTTAAAAGCTTCAAGAGAATTTCAACAATTTTGAGAGGGATTTGAAAAGTTTCAATGGGAATGGGAAGAATTGGGACAAAAATTGGAAAATTTTTAAGGGACTTTGAAAAAATTTCAACTGGAATTTTAGCAATTTTTTGACGTGAAATTGTAAACATGTTGAAGTGGATTTTGAAAATTCTAGAGAGAATTTTAAAAGCTTCAAGAGAATTTCAACAGTTTTGAGAGGGATTTGAAAAGTTTCAATGGGAATGGGAAGAATTGGGACAAAAATTGGAAAATTTTGAAGGGACTTTGAAAAAACTTCAACTGGAATTTTAGCCATTTTTTTATGTGAAATTGTAAACATGTGGCCATGGATTTTGAAAATTCTAGAGAGAATTTTAAAAGCTTCAAGAGAATTTCAACAATTTTGAGAGGGATTTGAAAAGTTTCAATGGGAATGGGAAGAATTGGGACAAAAATTGGAAAATTTTGAAGGGACTTTGAAAAAATTTCAACTGGAATTTTAGCCATTTTTTGACGTGAAATTGTAAACATGTGGACATGGATTTTGAAAATTCTAGAGAGAATTTTTAAAGCTTCAACAGAATTTCAACAATTTTGAGAGGGATTTGAAAAGTTTCAATGGGAATGGGAAGAATTGGGACAAAAATTGGAAAATTTTTCAGGGACTTTGAAAAAATTTCAACTGGAATTTTAGCCATTTTTTTATGTGAAATTGTAAACATGTGGCCATGGATTTGGAAAATTCTAGAGAGAATTTTAAAAGCTTCAAGAGAATTTCAACAATTTTGAGAGGGATTTGAAAAGTTTCAATGGGAATGGGAAGAATTGGGACAAAAATTGGAAAATTTTTAAGGGACTTTGAAAAAATTTCAACTGGAATTTTAGCCATTTTTTGACGTGAAATTGTAAACATGTGGCCATGGATTTTGAAAATTCTAGAGAGAATTTTAAAAGCTTCAACAGAATTTCAACAATTTTGAGAGGGATTTGAAAAGTTTCAATGGGAATGGGAAGAATTGGGACAAAAATTGGAAAATTTTTAAGGGACTTTGAAAAAATTTCAACTGGAATTTTAGCCATTTTTTGATGTGAAATTGTAAACATGTGGCCATGGATTTTGAAAATTCTAGAGAGAATTTTAAAAGCTTCAACAGAATTTCAACAATTTTGAGAGGGATTTGAAAAGTTTCAATGGGAATGGGAAGAATTGGGACAAAAATTGGAAAATTTTTAAGGGACTTTGAAAAAATTTCAACTGGAATTTTAGCCATTTTTTGACGTGAAATTGTAAACATGTGGCCATGGATTTTGAAAATTCTAGAGAGAATTTTAAAAGCTTCAAGAGAATTTCAACAATTTTGAGAGGGATTTGAAAAGTTTCAATGGGAATGGGAAGAATTGGGACAAAAATTGGAAAATTTTTAAGGGACTTTGAAAAAATTTCAACTGGAATTTTAGCCATTTTTTGACGTGAAATTGTAAACATGTGGCCATGGATTTTGAAAATTCTAGAGAGAATTTTAAAAGCTTCAACAGAATTTCAACAATTTTGAGAGGGATTTGAAAAGTTTCAATGGGAATGGGAAGAATTGGGACAAAAATTGGAAAATTTTTAAGGGACTTTGAAAAAATTTCAACTGGAATTTTAGCCATGTTTTGACGTGAAATTGTAAACATGTGGACATGGATTTTGAAAATTCTAGAGAGAATTTTAAAAGCTTCAAGAGAATTTCAACAATTTTGAGAGGGATTTGAAAAGTTTCAATGGGAATGGGAAGAATTGGGACAAAAATTGGAAAATTTTTAAGGGACTTTGAAAAAATTTCAACTGGAATTTTAGCCATGTTTTGACGTGAAATTGTAAACATGTGGCCATGGATTTGGAAAATTCTAGAGAGAATTTTAAAAGCTTCAACAGAATTTTAACAATTTTGAGAGGGATTTGAAAAGTTTCAATGGGAATGGGAAGAATTGGGACAAAAATTGGAAAATTTTTAAGGGACTTTGAAAAAATTTCAACTGGAATTTTAGCCATTTTTTGATGTGAAATTGTAAACATGTGGCCATGGATTTTGAAAATTCTAGAGAGAATTTTAAAAGCTTCAACAGAATTTCAACAATTTGGAGAGGGATTTGAAAAGTTTCAATGGGAATGGGAAGAATTGGGACAAAAATTGGAAAATTTTTCAGGGACTTTGAAAAATTTCAACTGGAATTTTAGCCAATTTTTGACGTGAAATTGTAAACATGTGGACATGGATTTTGAAAATTCTAGAGAGAATTTTAAAAGCTTCAACAGAATTTCAACAATTTTGAGAGGGATTTGAAAAGTTTCAATGGGAATGGGAAGAATTGGGACAAAAATTGGAAAATTTTTAAGGGACTTTGAAAAAATTTCAACTGGAATTTTAGCCATGTTTTGACGTGAAATTGTAAACATGTGGCCATGGATTTGGAAAATTCTAGAGAGAATTTTAAAAGCTTCAACAGAATTTTAACAATTTTGAGAGGGATTTGAAAAGTTTCAATGGGAATGGGAAGAATTGGGACAAAAATTGGAAAATTTTGAAGGGACTTTGAAAAAATTTCAACTGGAATTTGAGCCATTTTTTGACGTGAAATTGTAAACATGTGGCCATGGATTTTGAAAATTCTAGAGAGAATTTTAAAAGCTTCAAGAGAATTTCAACAATTTTGAGAGGGATTTGAAAAGTTTCAATGGGAATGGGAAGAATTGGGACAAAAATTGGAAAATTTTTAAGGGACTTTGAAAAAATTTCAACTGGAATTTTAGCCATGTTTTGACGTGAAATTGTAAACATGTGGACATGGATTTTGAAAATTCTAGAGAGAATTTTAAAAGCTTCAAGAGAATTTCAACAGTTTTGAGAGGGATTTGAAAAGTTTCAATGGGAATGGGAAGAATTGGGACAAAAATTGGAAAATTTTTAAGGGACTTTGAAAAAACTTCAACTGGAATTTAGCCATTTTTTATGTGAAATTGTAAACATGTGGCCATGGATTTGAAAATTCTAGAGAGAATTTTAAAAGCTTCAACAGAATTTCAACAATTTTGAGAGGGATTTGAAAAGTTTCAATGGGAATGGGAAGAATTGGGACAAAAATTGGAAAATTTTTAAGGGACTTTGAAAAAATTTCAACTGGAATTTTAGTCATTTTTTTATGTGAAATTGTAAACATGTGGCCATGGATTTTGAAAATTCTAGAGAGAATTTTAAAAGCTTCAAGAGAATTTCAACAATTTTGAGAGGGATTTGAAAAGTTTCCATGGGAATGGGAAGAATTGGGACAAAAATTGGAAAATTTTTAAGGGACTTTGAAAAAATTTCAACTGGAATTTTAGCCATTTTTTTATGTGAAATTGTAAACATGTGGCCATGGATTTTGAAAATTCTAGAGAGAATTTTAAAAGCTTCAACAGAATTTCAACAATTTTGAGAGGGATTTGAAAAGTTTCAATGGGAATGGGAAGAATTGGGACAAAAATTGGAAAATTTTTAAGGGACTTTGAAAAAATTTCAACTGGAATTTTAGCCATTTTTGATGTGAAATTGTAAACATGTGGCCATGGATTTTGAAAATTCTAGAAAGAATTTTAAAAGCTTCAACAGAATTTCAACAATTTTGAGAGGGATTTGAAAAGTTTCAATGGGAATGGGAAGAATTGGGACAAAAATTGGAAAATTTTTAAGGGACTTTGAAAAAATTTCAACTGGAATTTTAGCCATTTTTTGACGTGAAATTGTAAACATGTGGCCATGGATTTTGAAAATTCTAGAGAGAATTTTAAAAGCTTCAAGAGAATTTCAACAATTTTGAGAGGGATTTGAAAAGTTTCAATGGGAATGGGAAGAATTGGGACAAAAATTGGAAAATTTTGAAGGGACTTTGAAAAAATTTCAACTGGAATTTTAGCCATTTTTGACGTGAAATTGTAAACATGTTGAAGTGGATTTTGAAAATTCTAGAGAGAATTTTAAAAGCTTCAAGAGAATTTCAACAGTTTTGAGAGGGATTTGAAAAGTTTCAATGGGAATGGGAAGAATTGGGACAAAAATTGGAAAATTTTTAAGGGACTTTGAAAAAACTTCAACTGGAATTTTAGCCATTTTTTTATGTGAAATTGTAAACATGTGGCCATGGATTTTGAAAATTCTAGAGAGAATTTTAAAAGCTTCAAGAGAATTTCAACAATTTTGAGAGGGATTTGAAAAGTTTCAATGGGAATGGGAAGAATTGGGACAAAAATTGGAAAATTTTTAAGGGACTTTGAAAAAATTTCAACTGGAATTTTAGCCATTTTTTGACGTGAAATTGTAAACATGTGGCCATGGATTTTGAAAATTCTAGAGAGAATTTTTAAAGCTTCAAGAGAATTTCAACAATTTTGAGAGGGATTTGAAAAGTTTCAATGGGAATGGGAAGAATTGGGACAAAAATTGGAAAATTTTTAAGGGACTTTGAAAAAATTTCAACTGGAATTTTAGCCATTTTTTGACGTGAAATTGTAAACATGTGGACATGGATTTTGAAAATTCTAGAGAGAATTTTAAAAGCTTCAAGAGAATTTCAACAATTTTGAGAGGGATTTGAAAAGTTTCAATGGGAATGGGAAGAATTGGGACAAAAATTGGAAAATTTTTAAGGGACTTTGAAAAAATTTCAACTGGAATTTTAGCCATTTTTTGATGTGAAATTGTAAACATGTGGCCATGGATTTTGAAAATTCTAGAGAGAATTTTAAAAGCTTCAACAGAATTTCAACAATTTGGAGAGGGATTTGAAAAGTTTCAATGGGAATGGGAAGAATTGGGACAAAAATTGGAAAATTTTTAAGGGACTTTGAAAAAATTTCAACTGGAATTTTAGCCATTTTTTGACGTGAAATTGTAAACATGTGGACATGGATTTTGAAAATTCTAGAGAGAATTTTAAAAGCTTCAACAGAATTTCAACAATTTTGAGAGGGATTTGAAAAGTTTCAATGGGAATGGGAAGAATTGGGACAAAAATTGGAAAATTTATAAGGGACTTTGAAAAAATTTCAACTGGAATTTTAGCCATGTTTTGACGTGAAATTGTAAACATGTGGCCATGGATTTGGAAAATTCTAGAGAGAATTTTAAAAGCTTCAACAGAATTTTAACAATTTTGAGAGGGATTTGAAAAGTTTCAATGGGAATGGGAAGAATTGGGACAAAAATTGGAAAATTTTTAAGGGACTTTGAAAAAATTTCAACTGGAATTTTAGCCATTTTTTGACGTGAAATTGTAAACATGTGGCCATGGATTTTGAAAATTCTAGAGAGAATTTTAAAAGCTTCAAGAGAATTTCAACAATTTTGAGAGGGATTTGAAAAGTTTCAATGGGAATGGGAAGAATTGGGACAAAAATTGGAAAATTTTGAAGGGACTTTGAAAAAATTTCAACTGGAATTTTAGCCATTTTTTGACGTGAAATTGTAAACATGTTGAAGTGGATTTTGAAAATTCTAGAGAGAATTTTAAAAGCTTCAAGAGAATTTCAACAGTTTTGAGAGGGATTTGAAAAGTTTCAATGGGAATGGGAAGAATTGGGACAAAAATTGGAAAATTTTTAAGGACTTTGAAAAAACTTCAACTGGAATTTTAGCCATTTTTTTATGTGAAATTGTAAACATGTGGCCATGGATTTTGAAAATTCTAGAGAGAATTTTAAAAGCTTCAAGAGAATTTCAACAATTTTGAGAGGGATTTGAAAAGTTTCAATGGGAATGGGAAGAATTGGGACAAAAATTGGAAAATTTTTAAGGGACTTTGAAAAAATTTCAACTGGAATTTTAGCCATTTTTGACGTGAAATTGTAAACATGTGGCCATGGATTTTGAAAATTCTAGAGAGAATTTTTAAAGCTTCAACAGAATTTCAACAATTTTGAGAGGGATTTGAAAAGTTTCAATGGGAATGGGAAGAATTGGGACAAAAATTGGAAAATTTTTAAGGGACTTTGAAAAAATTTCAACTGGAATTTTAGCCATTTTTTGACGTGAAATTGTAAACATGTGGACATGGATTTTGAAAATTCTAGAGAGAATTTTAAAAGCTTCAAGAGAATTTCAACAATTTTGAGAGGGATTTGAAAAGTTTCAATGGGAATGGGAAGAATTGGGACAAAAATTGGAAAATTTGTAAGGGACTTTGAAAAAATTTCAACTGGAATTTTAGCCATTTTTTGACGTGAAATTGTAAACATGTGGACATGGATTTTGAAAATTCTAGAGAGAATTTTAAAAGCTTCAAGAGAATTTCAACAATTTTGAGAGGGATTTGAAAAGTTTCAATGGGAATGGGAAGAATTGGGACAAAAATTGGAAAATTTTTAAGGGACTTTGAAAAAATTTCAACTGGAATTTTAGCCATTTTTTGATGTGAAATTGTAAACATGTGGCCATGGATTTTGAAAATTCTAGAGAGAATTTTAAAAGCTTCAACAGAATTTCAACAATTTGGAGAGGGATTTGAAAAGTTTCAATGGGAATGGGAAGAATTGGGACAAAAATTGGAAAATTTTTAAGGGACTTTGAAAAAATTTCAACTGGAATTTTAGCCATTTTTTGATGTGAAATTGTAAACATGTGGACATGGATTTTGAAAATTCTAGAGAGAATTTTAAAAGCTTCAACAGAATTTCAACAATTTTGAGAGGGATTTGAAAAGTTTCAATGGGAATGGGAAGAATTGGGACAAAAATTGGAAAATTTATAAGGGACTTTGAAAAAATTTCAACTGGAATTTTAGCCATGTTTTGACGTGAAATTGTAAACATGTGGCCATGGATTTGGAAAATTCTAGAGAGAATTTTAAAAGCTTCAACAGAATTTTAACAATTTTGAGAGGGATTTGAAAAGTTTCAATGGGAATGGGAAGAATTGGGACAAAAATTGGAAAATTTTTAAGGGACTTTGAAAAAATTTCAACTGGAATTTTAGCCATTTTTTGACGTGAAATTGTAAACATGTGGCCATGGATTTTGAAAATTCTAGAGAGAATTTTAAAAGCTTCAAGAGAATTTCAACAATTTTGAGAGGGATTTGAAAAGTTTCAATGGGAATGGGAAGAATTGGGACAAAAATTGGAAAATTTTTAAGGGACTTTGAAAAAATTTCAACTGGAATTTTAGCCATTTTTTGACGTGAAATTGTAAACATGTGGCCATGGATTTTGAAAATTCTAGAGAGAATTTTAAAAGCTTCAAGAGAATTTCAACAATTTTGAGAGGGATTTGAAAAGTTTCAATGGGAATGGGAAGAATTGGGACAAAAATTGGAAAATTTTTAAGGGACTTTGAAAAAATTTCAACTGGAATTTTAGCAATTTTTTGACGTGAAATTGTAAACATGTGGCCATGGATTTTGAAAATTCTAGAGAGAATTTTAAAAGCTTCAACAGAATTTCAACAATTTGGAGAGGGATTTGAAAAGTTTCAATGGGAATGGGAAGAATTGGGACAAAAATTGGAAAATTTTTAAGGGACTTTGAAAAAATTTCAACTGGAATTTTAGCCATGTTTTGACGTGAAATTGTAAACATGTGGACATGGATTTTGAAAATTCTAGAGAGAATTTTAAAATCTTCAAGAGAATTTCAACAATTTTGAGAGGGATTTGAAAAGTTTCAATGGGAATGGGAAGAATTGGGACAAAAATTGGAAAATTTTTAAGGGACTTTGAAAAAATTTCAACTGGAATTTTAGCCATGTTTTGACGTGAAATTGTAAACATGTGGCCATGGATTTGGAAAATTCTAGAGAGAATTTTAAAAGCTTCAACAGAATTTTAAGAATTTTGAGAGGGATTTGAAAAGTTTCAATGGGAATGGGAAGAATTGGGACAAAAATTGGAAAATTTTTAAGGGACTTTGAAAAAATTTCAACTGGAATTTTAGCCATTTTTTTATGTGAAATTGTAAACATGTGGCCATGGATTTTGAAAATTCTAGAGAGAATTTTAAAAGCTTCAACAGAATTTCAACAATTTGGAGAGGGATTTGAAAAGTTTCAATGGGAATGGGAAGAATTGGGACAAAAATTGGAAAATTTTTCAGGGACTTTGAAAAAATTTCAACTGGAATTTTAGCCAATTTTTGACGTGAAATTGTAAACATGTGGACATGGATTTTGAAAATTCTAGAGAGAATTTTAAAAGCTTCAACAGAATTTCAACAATTTTGAGAGGGATTTGAAAAGTTTCAATGGGAATGGGAAGAATTGGGACAAAAATTGGAAAATTTTTAAGGGACTTTGAAAAAATTTCAACTGGAATTTTAGCCATGTTTTGACGTGAAATTGTAAACATGTGGCCATGGATTTGGAAAATTCTAGAGAGAATTTTAAAAGCTTCAACAGAATTTTAACAATTTTGAGAGGGATTTGAAAAGTTTCAATGGGAATGGGAAGAATTGGGACAAAAATTGGAAAATTTTGAAGGGACTTTGAAAAAATTTCAACTGGAATTTGAGCCATTTTTTGACGTGAAATTGTAAACATGTGGCCATGGATTTTGAAAATTCTAGAGAGAATTTTAAAAGCTTCAAGAGAATTTCAACAATTTTGAGAGGGATTTGAAAAGTTTCAATGGGAATGGGAAGAATTGGGACAAAAATTGGAAAATTTTGAAGGGACTTTGAAAAAATTTCAACTGGAATTTTAGCCATTTTTTGACGTGAAATTGTAAACATGTGGACATGGATTTTGAAAATTCTAGAGAGAATTTTAAAAGCTTCAAGAGAATTTTAACAATTTTGAGAGGGATTTGAAAAGTTTCAATGGGAATGGGAAGAATTGGGACAAAAATTGGAAAATTTTTAAGGGACTTTGAAAAAACTTCAACTGGAATTTTAGCCATTTTTTATGTGAAATTGTAAACATGTGGCCATGGATTTTGAAAATTCTAGAGAGAATTTTAAAAGCTTCAACAGAATTTCAACAATTTTGAGAGGGATTTGAAAAGTTTCAATGGGAATGGGAAGAATTGGGACAAAAATTGGAAAATTTTTAAGGGACTTTGAAAAAATTTCAACTGGAATTTTAGCCATGTTTTGACGTGAAATTGTAAACATGTGGACATGGATTTTGAAAATTCTAGAGAGAATTTTAAAAGCTTCAAGAGAATTTCAACAGTTTTGAGAGGGATTTGAAAAGTTTCAATGGGAATGGGAAGAATTGGGACAAAAATTGGAAAATTTTTAAGGGACTTTGAAAAAACTTCAACTGGAATTTTAGCCATTTTTTATGTGAAATTGTAAACATGTGGCCATGGATTTTGAAAATTCTAGAGAGAATTTTAAAAGCTTCAACAGAATTTCAACAATTTTGAGAGGGATTTGAAAAGTTTCAATGGGAATGGGAAGAATTGGGACAAAAATTGGAAAATTTTTAAGGGACTTTGAAAAAATTTCAACTGGAATTTTAGTCATTTTTTTATGTGAAATTGTAAACATGTGGACATGGATTTTGAAAATTCTAGAGAGAATTTTAAAAGCTTCAAGAGAATTTCAACAATTTTGAGAGGGATTTGAAAAGTTTCCATGGGAATGGGAAGAATTGGGACAAAAATTGGAAAATTTTTAAGGGACTTTGAAAAAATTTCAACTGGAATTTTAGCCATTTTTTGACGTGAAATTGTAAACATGTGGCCATGGATTTTGAAAATTCTAGAGAGAATTTTAAAAGCTTCAAGAGAATTTCAACAATTTTGAGAGGGATTTGAAAAGTTTCAATGGGAATGGGAAGAATTGGGACAAAAATTGGAAAATTTTTAAGGGACTTTGAAAAAATTTCAACTGGAATTTTAGCCATTTTTTGATGTGAAATTGTAAACATGTGGCCATGGATTTTGAAAATTCTAGAAAGAATTTTAAAAGCTTCAACAGAATTTCAACAATTTTGAGAGGGATTTGAAAAGTTTCAATGGGAATGGGAAGAATTGGGACAAAAATTGGAAAATTTTTAAGGGACTTTGAAAAAATTTCAACTGGAATTTTAGCCATTTTTTGACGTGAAATTGTAAACATGTGGCCATGGATTTTGAAAATTCTAGAGAGAATTTTAAAAGCTTCAAGAGAATTTCAACAATTTTGAGAGGGATTTGAAAAGTTTCAATGGGAATGGGAAGAATTGGGACAAAAATTGGAAAATTTTGAAGGGACTTTGAAAAAATTTCAACTGGAATTTTAGCCATTTTTTGACGTGAAATTGTAAACATGTTGAAGTGGATTTTGAAAATTCTAGAGAGAATTTTAAAAGCTTCAAGAGAATTTCAACAGTTTTGAGAGGGATTTGAAAAGTTTCAATGGGAATGGGAAGAATTGGGACAAAAATTGGAAAATTTTTAAGGGACTTTGAAAAAACTTCAACTGGAATTTTAGCCATTTTTTTATGTGAAATTGTAAACATGTGGCCATGGATTTTGAAAATTCTAGAGAGAATTTTAAAAGCTTCAAGAGAATTTCAACAATTTTGAGAGGGATTTGAAAAGTTTCAATGGGAATGGGAAGAATTGGGACAAAAATTGGAAAATTTTTAAGGGACTTTGAAAAAATTTCAACTGGAATTTTAGCCATTTTTTGACGTGAAATTGTAAACATGTGGCCATGGATTTTGAAAATTCTAGAGAGAATTTTTAAAGCTTCAAGAGAATTTCAACAATTTTGAGAGGGATTTGAAAAGTTTCAATGGGAATGGGAAGAATTGGGACAAAAATTGGAAAATTTTTAAGGGACTTTGAAAAAATTTCAACTGGAATTTTAGCCATTTTTTGACGTGAAATTGTAAACATGTGGACATGGATTTTGAAAATTCTAGAGAGAATTTTAAAAGCTTCAAGAGAATTTCAACAATTTTGAGAGGGATTTGAAAAGTTTCAATGGGAATGGGAAGAATTGGGACAAAAATTGGAAAATTTTAAGGGACTTTGAAAAAATTTCAACTGGAATTTTAGCCATTTTTTGATGTGAAATTGTAAACATGTGGCCATGGATTTTGAAAATTCTAGAGAGAATTTTAAAAGCTTCAACAGAATTTCAACAATTTGGAGAGGGATTTGAAAAGTTTCAATGGGAATGGGAAGAATTGGGACAAAAATTGGAAAATTTTTAAGGGACTTTGAAAAAATTTCAACTGGAATTTTAGCCATTTTTTGACGTGAAATTGTAAACATGTGGACATGGATTTTGAAAATTCTAGAGAGAATTTTAAAAGCTTCAACAGAATTTCAACAATTTTGAGAGGGATTTGAAAAGTTTCAATGGGAATGGGAAGAATTGGGACAAAAATTGGAAAATTTATAAGGGACTTTGAAAAAATTTCAACTGGAATTTTAGCCATGTTTTGACGTGAAATTGTAAACATGTGGCCATGGATTTGGAAAATTCTAGAGAGAATTTTAAAAGCTTCAACAGAATTTTAACAATTTTGAGAGGGATTTGAAAAGTTTCAATGGGAATGGGAAGAATTGGGACAAAAATTGGAAAATTTTTAAGGGACTTTGAAAAAATTTCAACTGGAATTTTAGCCATTTTTTGACGTGAAATTGTAAACATGTGGCCATGGATTTTGAAAATTCTAGAGAGAATTTTAAAAGCTTCAAGAGAATTTCAACAATTTTGAGAGGGATTTGAAAAGTTTCAATGGGAATGGGAAGAATTGGGACAAAAATTGGAAAATTTTTAAGGGACTTTGAAAAAATTTCAACTGGAATTTTAGCCATTTTTTGACGTAAAATTGTAAACATGTGGCCATGGATTTTGAAAATTCTAGAGAGAATTTTAAAAGCTTCAAGAGAATTTCAACAGTTTTGAGAGGGATTTGAAAAGTTTCAATGGGAATGGGAAGAATTGGGACAGAAATTGGAAAATTTTTAAGGGACTTTGAAAAAATTTCAACTGGAATTTTAGCCATTTTTTGACGTAAAATTGTAAACATGTGGCCATGGATTTTGAAAATTCTAGAGAGAATTTTAAAAGCTTCAAGAGAATTTCAACAGTTTTGAGAGGGATTTGAAAAGTTTCAATGGGAATGGGAAGAATTGGGACAAAAATTGGAAAATTTTTAAGGGACTTTGAAAAAATTTCAACTGGAATTTTAGCCATTTTTTGACGTGAAATTGTAAACATGTGGACATGGATTTTGAAAATTCTAGAGAGAATTTTAAAAGCTTCAAGAGAATTTCAACAATTTTGAGAGGGATTTGAAAAGTTTCAATGGGAATGGGAAGAATTGGGACAAAAATTGGAAAATTTTTAAGGGACTTTGAAAAAATTTCAACTGGAATTTTAGCCATTTTTTGATGTGAAATTGTAAACATGTGGCCATGGATTTTGAAAATTCTAGAGAGAATTTTAAAAGCTTCAACAGAATTTCAACAATTTTGAGAGGGATTTGAAAAGTTTCAATGGGAATGGGAAGAATTGGGACAAAAATTGGAAAATTTTTAAGGGACTTTGAAAAAATTTCAACTGGAATTTTAGCCATTTTTTGACGTGAAATTGTAAACATGTGGACATGGATTTTGAAAATTCTAGAGAGAATTTTAAAAGCTTCAAGAGAATTTCAACAATTTTGAGAGGGATTTGAAAAGTTTCAATGGGAATGGGAAGAATTGGGACAAAAATTGGAAAATTTTTAAGGGACTTTGAAAAAATTTCAACTGGAATTTTAGCAATTTTTTGACGTGAAATTGTAAACATGTGGCCATGGATTTTGAAAATTCTAGAGAGAATTTTAAAAGCTTCAAGAGAATTTCAACAGTTTTGAGAGGGATTTGAAAAGTTTCAATGGGAATGGGAAGAATTGGGACAAAAATTGGAAAATTTTTAAGGGACTTTGAAAAAACTTCAACTGGAATTTTAGCCATTTTTTGATGTGAAATTGTAAACATGTGGCCATGGATTTTGAAAATTCTAGAGAGAATTTTAAAAGCTTCAAGAGAATTTCAACAATTTTGAGAGGGATTTGAAAAGTTTCAATGGGAATGGGAAGAATTGGGACAAAAATTGGAAAATTTTGAAGGGACTTTGAAAAAATTTCAACTGGAATTTTAGCCATTTTTTGACGTGAAATTGTAAACATGTGGCCATGGATTTTGAAAATTCTAGAGAGAATTTTTAAAGCTTCAACAGAATTTCAACAATTTTGAGAGGGATTTGAAAAGTTTCAATGGGAATGGGAAGAATTGGGACAAAAATTGGAAAATTTTGAAGGGACTTTGAAAAAATTTCAACTGGAATTTTAGCCATTTTTTGACGTGAAATTGTAAACATGTGGCCATGGATTTTGAAAATTCTAGAGAGAATTTTAAAAGCTTCAAGAGAATTTCAACAATTTTGAGAGGGATTTGAAAAGTTTCAATGGGAATGGGAAGAATTGGGACAAAAATTGGAAAATTTTTCAGGACTTTGAAAAAATTTCAACTGGAATTTTAGCCATTTTTTGATGTGAAATTGTAAACATGTGGCCATGGATTTTGAAAATTCTAGAGAGAATTTTAAAAGCTTCAAGAGAATTTCAACAATTTTGAGAGGGATTTGAAAAGTTTCAATGGGAATGGGAAGAATTGGGACAAAATTGGAAAATTTTTAAGGGACTTTGAAAAAATTTCAACTGGAATTTTAGCCATTTTTTGACGTGAAATTGTAAACATGTGGCCATGGATTTTGAAAATTCTAGAGAGAATTTTAAATCTTCAAGAGAATTTCAACAATTTTGAGAGGGATTTGAAAAGTTTCAATGGGAATGGGAAGAATTGGGACAAAAATTGGAAAATTTTTAAGGGACTTTGAAAGAACTTCAACTGGAATTTTAGCCATTTTTTGATGTGAAATTGTAAAAAGTGGACATGGATTTTGAAAATTCTAGAGAGAATTTTAAAAGCTTCAAGAGAATTTCAACAATTTTGAGAGGGATTTGAAAAGTTTCAATGGGAATGGGAAGAATTGGGACAAAAATTGGAAAATTTTTAAGGGACTTTGAAAAATTTCAACTGGAATTTTAGCAATTTTTTGACGTGAAATTGTAAACATGTGGCCATGGATTTTGAAAATTCTAGAGAGAATTTTTAAAGCTTCAACAGAATTTCAACAATTTTGAGAGGGATTTGAAAAGTTTCAATGGGAATGGGAAGAATTGGGACAAAAATTGGAAAATTTTTAAGGGACTTTGAAAAAATTTCAACTGGAATTTTAGCCATTTTTTTATGTGAAATTGTAAACATGTGGCCATGGATTTTGAAAATTCTAGAGAGAATTTTAAAAGCTTCAACAGAATTTCAACAATTTGGAGAGGGATTTGAAAAGTTTCAATGGGAATGGGAAGAATTGGGACAAAAATTGGAAAATTTTTAAGGGACTTTGAAAAAATTTCAACTGGAATTTTAGCCATTTTTTGATGTGAAATTGTAAACATGTGGCCATGGATTTTGAAAATTCTAGAGAGAATTTTAAAAGCTTCAAGAGAATTTCAACAATTTTGAGAGGGATTTGAAAAGTTTCAATGGGAATGGGAAGAATTGGGACAAAAATTGGAAAATTTTTCAGGGACTTTGAAAAAATTTCAACTGGAATTTTAGCCATTTTTGACGTGAAATTGTAAACATGTGGACATGGATTTTGAAAATTCTAGAGAGAATTTTAAAAGCTTCAAGAGAATTTCAACAATTTTGAGAGGGATTTGAAAAGTTTCAATGGGAATGGGAAGAATTGGGACAAAAATTGGAAAATTTTTAAGGGACTTTGAAAAAATTTCAACTGGAATTTTAGCCATTTTTTGACGTGAAATTGTAAACATGTGGACATGGATTTTGAAAATTCTAGAGAGAATTTTAAAAGCTTCAAGAGAATTTCAACAATTTGAAGAGGGATTTGAAAAGTTTCAATGGGAATGGGAAGAATTGGGACAAAAGTTGGAAAATTTTTAAGGGACTTTGAAAAAATTTCAACTGGAATTTTAGCCAATTTTTGACGTGAAATTGTAAACATGTGGACATGGATTTTGAAAATTCTAGAGAGAATTTTAAAAGCTTCAACAGAATTTCAACAATTTGGAGAGGGATTTGAAAAGTTTCAATGGGAATGGGAAGAATTGGGACAAAAATTGGAAAATTTTTAAGGGACTTTGAAAAAATTTCAACTGGAATTTTAGCCATGTTTTGACGTGAAATTGTAAACATGTGGCCATGGATTTGGAAAATTCTAGAGAGAATTTTAAAAGCTTCAACAGAATTTTAACAATTTTGAGAGGGATTTTAAAAGTTTCAATGGGAATGGGAAGAATTGGGACAAAAATTGGAAAATTTTTAAGGGACTTTGAAAAAATTTCAACTGGAATTTTAGCCATTTTTTGACGTGAAATTGTAAACATGTGGACATGGATTTTGAAAATTCTAGAGAGAATTTTAAAAGCTTCAAGAGAATTTCAACAATTTTGAGAGGGATTTGAAAAGTTTCAATGGGAATGGGAAGAATTGGGACAAAAATTGGAAAATTTTTAAGGGACTTTGAAAAAATTTCAACTGGAATTTTAGCCATTTTTTGACGTGAAATTGTAAACATGTGGACATGGATTTTGAAAATTCTAGAGAGAATTTTAAAAGCTTCAAGAGAATTTCAACAATTTTGAGAGGGATTTGAAAAGTTTCAATGGGAATGGGAAGAATTGGGACAAAAATTGGAAAATTTTTAAGGGACTTTGAAAAAATTTCAACTGGAATTTTAGCCATTTTTTGACATGAAATTGTAAACATGTGGACATGGATTTTGAAAATTCTAGAGAGAATTTTAAAAGCTTCAAGAGAATTTCAAGAATTTTGAGAGGGATTTGAAAAGTTTCAATGGGAATGGGAAGAATTGGGACAAAAATTGGAAAATTTTTAAGGGACTTTGAAAAAATTTCAACTGGAATTTTAGCAATTTTTTGACGTGAAATTGTAAACATGTTGAAGTGGATTTTGAAAATTCTAGAGAGAATTTTAAAAGCTTCAAGAGAATTTCAACAATTTTGAGAGGGATTTGAAAAGTTTCAATGGGAATGGGAAGAATTGGGACAAAAATTGGAAAATTTTTAAGGGACTTTGAAATTCAACTGGAATTTTAGCCATTTTTTTATGTGAAATTGTAAACATGTGGCCATGGATTTTGAAAATTCTAGAGAGAATTTTAAAAGCTTCAAGAGAATTTCAACAATTTTGAGAGGGATTTGAAAAGTTTCAATGGGAATGGGAAGAATTGGGACAAAAATTGGAAAATTTTTAAGGGACTTTGAAAAAATTTCAACTGGAATTTTAGCCATGTTTTGACGTGAAATTGTAAACATGTGGCCATGGATTTTGAAAATTCTAGAGAGAATTTTAAAGCTTCAACAGAATTTTAACAATTTTGAGAGG
The DNA here is from genome assembly GCF_964273445.1 of Streptopelia decaocto. Lineage (NCBI taxonomy): Eukaryota > Metazoa > Chordata > Aves > Columbiformes > Columbidae > Streptopelia > Streptopelia decaocto. The sequence goes on from NW_028116260.1 coordinate 33,272, forward strand.
GATTTGAAAAGTTTCAATGGGAATGGGAAGAATTGGGACAAAAATTGGAAAATTTTTCAGGGACTTTGAAAAAATTTCAACTGGAATTTTAGCCATTTTTTGACGTGAAATTGTAAACATGTGGACATGGATTTTGAAAATTCTAGAGAGAATTTTAAAAGCTTCAACAGAATTTCAACAATTTTGAGAGGGATTTGAAAAGTTTCAATGGGAATGGGAAGAATTGGGACAAAAATTGGAAAATTTTGAAGGGACTTTGAAAAAAATTCAACTGGAATTTTAGCCATTTTTTGACGTGAAATTGTAAACATGTGGACATGGATTTTGAAAATTCTAGAGAGAATTTTAAAAGCTTCAACAGAATTTCAAGAATTTTGAGAGGGATTTGAAAAGTTTCAATGGGAATGGGAAGAATTGGGACAAAAATTGGAAAATTTTTCAGGGACTTTAAAAAAATTTCAACTGGAATTTTAGCCATTTTTTGATGTGAAATTGTAAACATGTGGCCATGGATTTTGAAAATTCTAGAGAGAATTTTAAAAGCTTCAAGAGAATTTCAACAATTTTGAGAGGGATTTGAAAAGTTTCAATGGGAATGGGAAGAATTGGGACAAAAATTGGAAAATTTTTAAGGGACTTTGAAAAAATTTCAACTGGAATTTGAGCCATTTTTTGACGTGAAATTGTAAACATGTGGACATGGATTTTGAAAATTCTAGAGAGAATTTTAAAAGCTTCAACAGAATTTCAACAATTTTGAGAGGGATTTGAAAAGTTTCAATGGGAATGGGAAGAATTGGGACAAAAATTGGAAAATTTTTCAGGGACTTTAAAAAAATTTCAACTGGAATTTTAGCCATTTTTTGATGTGAAATTGTAAACATGTGGCCATGGATTTTGAAAATTCTAGAGAGAATTTTAAAAGCTTCAACAGAATTTCAACAATTTTGAGAGGGATTTGAAAAGTTTCAATGGGAATGGGAAGAATTGGGACAAAAATTGGAAAATTTTTAAGGGACTTTGAAAAAATTTCAACTGGAATTTTAGCCATTTTTTTATGTGAAATTGTAAACATGTGGCCATGGATTTTGAAAATTCTAGAGAGAATTTTAAAAGCTTCAAGAGAATTTCAACAATTTTGAGAGGGATTTGAAAAGTTTCAATGGGAATGGGAAGAATTGGGACAAAAATTGGAATATTTTTAAGGGACTTTGAAAAAATTTCAACTGGAATTTTAGCCAATTTTTGACGTGAAATTGTAAACATGTGGCCATGGATTTTGAAAATTCTAGAGAGAATTTTAAAAGCTTCAAGAGAATTTCAACAATTTTGAGAGGGATTTGAAAAGTTTCAATGGGAATGGGAAGAATTGGGACAAAAATTGGAAAATTTTTCAGGGACTTTGAAAAAATTTCAACTGGAATTTTAGCCATTTTTTGACGTGAAATTGTAAACATGTGGACATGGATTTTGAAAATTCTAGAGAGAATTCTAAAAGCTTCAAGAGAATTTCAACAATTTTGAGAGGGATTTGAAAAGTTTCAATGGGAATGGGAAGAATTGGGACAAAAATTGGAAAATTTTGAAGGGACTTTGAAAAAATTTCAACTGGAATTTTAGCCATTTTTTGATGTGAAATTGTAAACATGTGGACATGGATTTTGAAAATTCTAGAGAGAATTTTAAAAGCTTCAAGAGAATTTCAACAATTTTGAGAGGGATTTGAAAAGTTTCAATGGGAATGGGAAGAATTGGGACAAAAATTGGAAAATTTTTAAGGGACTTTGAAAAAATTTCAACTGGAATTTTAGCCATTTTTTGATGTGAAATTGTAAACATGTGGCCATGGATTTTGAAAATTCTAGAGAGAATTTTAAAAGCTTCAACAGAATTTCAACAATTTTGAGAGGGATTTGAAAAGTTTCAATGGGAATGGGAAGAATTGGGACAAAAATTGGAAAATTTTTAAGGGACTTTGAAAAATTTCAACTGGAATTTTAGCAATTTTTTGACGTGAAATTGTAAACATGTGGCCATGGATTTTGAAAATTCTAGAGAGAATTTTTAAAGCTTCAAGAGAATTTCAACAATTTTGAGAGGGATTTGAAAAGTTTCAATGGGAATGGGAAGAATTGGGACAAAAATTGGAAAATTTTTAAGGGACTTTGAAAAAATTTCAACTGGAATTTTAGCCATTTTTTAATGTGAAATTGTAAACATGTGGCCATGGATTTTGAAAATTCTAGAGAGAATTTTAAAAGCTTCAAGAGAATTTCAACAATTTTGAGAGGGATTTGAAAAGTTTCAATGGGAATGGGAAGAATTGGGACAAAAATTGGAAAATTTATAAGGGACTTTGAAAAAATTTCAACTGGAATTTTAGCCAATTTTTGACGTGAAATTGTAAACATGTGGACATGGATTTTGAAAATTCTAGAGAGAATTTTAAAAGCTTCAAGAGAATTTCAACAATTTTGAGAGGGATTTGAAAAGTTTCAATGGGAATGGGAAGAATTGGGACAAAAATTGGAAAATTTATAAGGGACTTTGAAAAAATTTCAACTGGAATTTTAGCCATTTTTTGACGTGAAATTGTAAACATGTGGCCATGGATTTTGAAAATTCTAGAGAGAATTTTAAAAGCTTCAAGAGAATTTCAACAATTTTGAGAGGGATTTGAAAAGTTTCAATGGGAATGGGAAGAATTGGGACAAAAATTGGAAAATTTTGAAGGGACTTTGAAAAAATTTCAACTGGAATTTTAGCCATTTTTTGACGTGAAATTGTAAACATGTTGAAGTGGATTTTGAAAATTCTAGAGAGAATTTTAAAAGCTTCAACAGAATTTCAACAATTTGGAGAGGGATTTGAAAAGTTTCAATGGGAATGGGAAGAATTGGGACAAAAATTGGAAAATTTTTAAGGGACTTTGAAAAAATTTCAACTGGAATTTTAGCCATTTTTTGACGTGAAATTATAAACATGTGGACATGGATTTTGAAAATTCTAGAGAGAATTTTAAAAGCTTCAAGAGAATTTCAACAATTTTGAGAGGGATTTGAAAAGTTTCAATGGGAATGGGAAGAATTGGGACAAAAATTGGAAAATTTTTAAGGGACTTTGAAAAAATTTCAACTGGAATTTTAGCCATTTTTTGACATGAAATTGTAAACATGTGGCCATGGATTTTGAAAATTCTAGAGAGAATTTTAAAAGCTTCAACAGAATTTTAACAATTTTGAGAGGGATTTGAAAAGTTTCAATGGGGAATGGGAAGAATTGGGACAAAAATTGGAAAATTTTTAAGGGACTTTGAAAAAATTTCAACTGGAATTTTAGCCATTTTTTTATGTGAAATTGTAAACATGTGGACATGGATTTTGAAAATTCTAGAGAGAATTTTAAAAGCTTCAACAGAATTTCAACAATTTTGAGAGGGATTTGAAAAGTTTCAATGGGAATGGGAAGAATTGGGACAAAAATTGGAAAATTTTTAAGGGACTTTGAAAAAATTTCAACTGGAATTTTAGCAATTTTTTGACGTGAAATTGTAAACATGTGGACATGGATTTTGAAAATTGTAGAGAGAATTTTAAAAGCTTCAACAGAATTTCAACAATTTTGAGAGGGATTTGAAAAGTTTCAATGGGAATGGGAAGAATTGGGACAAAAATTGGAAAATTTTTAAGGGACTTTGAAAAAATTTCTACTGGAATTTTAGCAATTTTTTGACGTGAAATTGTAAACATGTGGACATGGATTTCGAAAATTCTAGAGAGAATTTTTAAAGCTTCAAGAGAATTTCAACAATTTTGAGAGGGATTTGAAAAGTTTCAATGGGAATGGGAAGAATTGGGACAAAAATTGGAAAATTTGTAAGGGACTTTGAAAAAATTTCAACTGGAATTTTAGCCATTTTTTGACGTGAAATTGTAAACATGTGGCCATGGATTTTGAAAATTCTAGAGAGAATTTTAAAAGCTTCAACAGAATTTCAACAATTTTGAGAGGGATTTGAAAAGTTTCAATGGGAATGGGAAGAATTGGGACAAAAATTGGAAAATTTTTAAGGGACTTTGAAAAAATTTCAACTGGAATTTTAGCCATTTTTTTATGTGAAATTGTAAACATGTGGCCATGGATTTTGAAAATTCTAGAGAGAATTTTAAAAGCTTCAACAGAATTTCAACAATTTTGAGAGGGATTTGAAAAGTTTCAATGGGAATGGGAAGAATTGGGACAAAAATTGGAAAATTTATAAGGGACTTTGAAAAAATTTCAACTGGAATTTTAGCCATTTTTTTATGTGAAATTGTAAACATGTGGCCATGGATTTTGAAAATTCTAGAGAGAATTTTAAAAGCTTCAACAGAATTTCAACAATTTTGAGAGGGATTTGAAAAGTTTCAATGGGAATGGGAAGAATTGGGACAAAAATTGGAAAATTTTTAAGGGACTTTGAAAAAATTTCAACTGGAATTTTAGCCATTTTTTGACGTGAAATTGTAAACATGTGGCCATGGATTTTGAAAATTCTAGAGAGAATTTTTAAAGCTTCAAGAGAATTTCAACAATTTTGAGAGGGATTTGAAAAGTTTCAATGGGAATGGGAAGAATTGGGACAAAAATTGGAAAATTTTTCAGGGACTTTGAAAAAATTTCAACTGGAATTTTAGCCATTTTTTGACGTGAAATTGTAAACATGTGGCCATGGATTTTGAAAATTCTAGAGAGAATTTTAAAAGCTTCAACAGAATTTCAACAATTTTGAGAGGGATTTGAAAAGTTTCAATGGGAATGGGAAGAATTGGGACAAAAATTGGAAAATTTATAAGGGACTTTGAAAAAATTTCAACTGGAATTTTAGCCAATTTTTGACGTGAAATTGTAAACATGTGGACATGGATTTTGAAAATTCTAGAGAGAATTTTAAAAGCTTCAACAGAATTTCAACAATTTTGAGAGGGATTTGAAAAGTTTCAATGGGAATGGGAAGAATTGGGACAAAAATTGGAAAATTTTTAAGGGACTTTGAAAAAATTTCAACTGGAATTTTAGCCATTTTTTTATGTGAAATTGTAAACATGTGGCCATGGATTTTGAAAATTCTAGAGAGAATTTTAAAAGCTTCAACAGAATTTCAACAATTTTGAGAGGGATTTGAAAAGTTTCAATGGGAATGGGAAGAATTGGGACAAAAATTGGAAAATTTTTAAGGGACTTTGAAAAAATTTCAACTGGAATTTTAGCAATTTTTTGACGTGAAATTGTAAACATGTGGCCATGGATTTTGAAAATTCTAGAGAGAATTTTTAAAGCTTCAAGAGAATTTCAACAATTTTGAGAGGGATTTGAAAAGTTTCAATGGGAATGGGAAGAATTGGGACAAAAATTGGAAAATTTTTAAGGGACTTTGAAAAAATTTCAACTGGAATTTTAGCCATTTTTTGACGTGAAATTGTAAACATGTGGCCATGGATTTTGAAAATTCTAGAGAGAATTTTAAAAGCTTCAACAGAATTTCAACAATTTTGAGAGGGATTTGAAAAGTTTCAATGGGAATGGGAAGAATTGGGACAAAAATTGGAAAATTTATAAGGGACTTTGAAAAAATTTCAACTGGAATTTTAGCCAATTTTTGACGTGAAATTGTAAACATGTGGACATGGATTTTGAAAATTCTAGAGAGAATTTTAAAAGCTTCAAGAGAATTTCAACAATTTTGAGAGGGATTTGAAAAGTTTCAATGGGAATGGGAAGAATTGGGACAAAAATTGGAAAATTTATAAGGGACTTTGAAAAAATTTCAACTGGAATTTTAGCCATTTTTTGACGTGAAATTGTAAACATGTGGACATGGATTTTGAAAATTCTAGAGAGAATTTTAAAAGCTTCAACAGAATTTCAACAATTTTGAGAGGGATTTGAAAAGTTTCAATGGGAATGGGAAGAATTGGGACAAAAATTGGAAAATTTTTAAGGGACTTTGAAAAAATTTCAACTGGAATTTTAGCCATTTTTTGACGTGAAATTGTAAACATGTGGCCATGGATTTTGAAAATTCTAGAGAGAATTTTAAAAGCTTCAACAGAATTTCAACAATTTTGAGAGGGATTTGAAAAGTTTCAATGGGAATGGGAAGAATTGGGACAAAAATTGGAAAATTTTTAAGGGACTTTGAAAAAATTTCAACTGGAATTTTAGCCATTTTTTGATGTGAAATTGTAAACATGTGGCCATGGATTTTGAAAATTCTAGAGAGAATTTTAAAAGCTTCAAGAGAATTTCAACAATTTTGAGAGGGATTTGAAAAGTTTCAATGGGAATGGGAAGAATTGGGACAAAAATTGGAAAATTTTTAAGGGACTTTGAAAAAATTTCAACTGGAATTTTAGCCATTTTTTGACGTGAAATTGTAAACATGTGGCCATGGATTTTGAAAATTCTAGAGAGAATTTTAAAAGCTTCAAGAGAATTTCAACAATTTTGAGAGGGATTTGAAAAGTTTCAATGGGAATGGGAAGAATTGGGACAAAAATTGGAAAATTTTGAAGGGACTTTGAAAAAATTTCAACTGGAATTTTAGCCATTTTTTGACGTGAAATTGTAAACATGTGGACATGGATTTTGAAAATTCTAGAGAGAATTTTAAAAGCTTCAAGAGAATTTCAACAATTTTGAGAGGGATTTGAAAAGTTTCAATGGGAATGGCAAGAATTGGGACAAAAATTGGAAAATTTTTAAGGGACTTTGAAAAAATTTCAACTGGAATTTTAGCCATTTTTTAATGTGAAATTGTAAACATGTGGCCATGGATTTTGAAAATTCTAGAGAGAATTTTAAAAGCTTCAACAGAATTTCAACAATTTTGAGAGGGATTTGAAAAGTTTCAATGGGAATGGGAAGAATTGGGACAAAAATTGGAAAATTTTTAAGGGACTTTGAAAAAATTTCAACTGGAATTTTAGCCATTTTTTGACGTGAAATTGTAAACATGTGGCCATGGATTTTGAAAATTCTAGAGAGAATTTTAAAAGCTTCAAGAGAATTTCAACAATTTTGAGAGGGATTTGAAAAGTTTCAATGGGAATGGGAAGAATTGGGACAAAAATTGGAAAATTTTTAAGGGACTTTGAAAAAATTTCAACTGGAATTTTAGCAATTTTTTGACGTGAAATTGTAAACATGTGCCATGGATTTTGAAAATTCTAGAGAGAATTTTAAAGCTTCAAGAGAATTTCAACAATTTTGAGAGGGATTTGAAAAGTTTCAATGGGAATGGGAAGAATTGGGACAAAAATTGGAAAATTTTTAAGGGACTTTGAAAAAATTTCAACTGGAATTTTAGCCATTTTTTGACGTGAAATTGTAAACATGTGGCCATGGATTTTGAAAATTCTAGAGAGAATTTTAAAAGCTTCAACAGAATTTCAACAATTTTGAGAGGGATTTGAAAAGTTTCAATGGGAATGGGAAGAATTGGGACAAAAATTGGAAAATTTTTAAGGGACTTTGAAAAAATTTCAACTGGAATTTTAGCAATTTTTTGACGTGAAATTGTAACATGTGGACATGGATTTTGAAAATTGTAGAGAGAATTTTAAAAGCTTCAACAGAATTTCAACAATTTTGAGAGGGATTTGAAAAGTTTCAATGGGAATGGGAAGAATTGGGACAAAAATTGGAAATTTTTAAGGGACTTTGAAAAAATTTCTACTGGAATTTTAGCAATTTTTTGACGTGAAATTGTAAACATGTGGACATGGATTTCGAAAATTCTAGAGAGAATTTTTAAAGCTTCAAGAGAATTTCAACAATTTTGAGAGGGATTTGAAAAGTTTCAATGGGAATGGGAAGAATTGGGACAAAAATGGGAAAATTTGTAAGGGACTTTGAAAAAATTTCAACTGGAATTTTAGCCATTTTTTGACGTGAAATTGTAAACATGTGGCCATGGATTTTGAAAATTCTAGAGAGAATTTTAAAAGCTTCAACAGAATTTTAACAATTTTGAGAGGGATTTGAAAAGTTTCAATGGGAATGGGAAGAATTGGGACAAAAATTGGAAAATTTTTAAGGGACTTTGAAAAAATTTCAACTGGAATTTTAGCCATTTTTTTATGTGAAATTGTAAACATGTGGCCATGGATTTTGAAAATTCTAGAGAGAATTTTAAAAGCTTCAACAGAATTTCAACAATTTTGAGAGGGATTTGAAAAGTTTCAATGGGAATGGGAAGAATTGGGACAAAAATTGGAAAATTTATAAGGGACTTTGAAAAATTTCAACTGGAATTTTAGCCATTTTTTTATGTGAAATTGTAAACATGTGGCCATGGATTTTGAAAATTCTAGAGAGAATTTTAAAAGCTTCAAGAGAATTTCAACAATTTTGAGAGGGATTTGAAAAGTTCAATGGGAATGGGAAGAATGGGACAAAAATTGGAAAATTTTTAAGGGACTTTGAAAAAATTTCAACTGGAATTTTAGCCATTTTTTGACGTGAAATTGTAAACATGTGGCCATGGATTTGAAAATTCTAGAGAGAATTTTAAAAGCTTCAAGAGAATTTCAACAATTTTGAGAGGGATTTGAAAAGTTTCAATGGGAATGGGAAGATTGGGACAAAAATTGGAAAATTTTTAAGGGACTTTGAAAAAATTTCAACTGGAATTTTAGCCATTTTTTGACGTGAAATTGTAAACATGTGGACATGGATTTTGAAAATTCTAGAGAGAATTTTAAAGCTTCAAGAGAATTTCAACAGTTTTGAGAGGGATTTGAAAAGTTTCAATGGGAATGGCAAGAATTGGGACAAAAATTGGAAAATTTTTAAGGGACTTTGAAAAAATTTCAACTGGAATTTTAGCCATTTTTAATGTGAAATTGTAAACATGTGGCCATGGATTTTGAAAATTCTAGAGAGAATTTTAAAAGCTTCAACAGAATTTCAACAATTTTGAGAGGGATTTGAAAAGTTTCAATGGGAATGGGAAGAATTGGGACAAAAATTGGAAAATTTATAAGGGACTTTGAAAAAATTTCAACTGGAATTTAGCCATTTTTTTATGTGAAATTGTAAACATGTGGCCATGGATTTTGAAAATTCTAGAGAGAATTTTAAAAGCTTCAAGAGAATTTCAACAATTTTGAGAGGGATTTGAAAAGTTTCAATGGGAATGGGAAGAATTGGGACAAAAATTGGAAAATTTTTAAGGGACTTTGAAAAAATTTCAACTGGAATTTTAGCCATTTTTTGACGTGAAATTGTAAACATGTGGCCATGGATTTTGAAAATTCTAGAGAGAATTTTTAAAGCTTCAAGAGAATTTCAACAATTTTGAGAGGGATTTGAAAAGTTTCAATGGGAATGGGAAGAATTGGGACAAAAATTGGAAAATTTTTAAGGGACTTTGAAAAAATTTCAACTGGAATTTTAGCCATTTTTTGACGTGAAATTGTAAACATGTGGCCATGGATTTTGAAAATTCTAGAGAGAATTTTAAAAGCTTCAACAGAATTTCAACAATTTTGAGAGGGATTTGAAAAGTTTCAATGGGAATGGGAAGAATTGGGACAAAAATTGGAAAATTTTTAAGGGACTTTGAAAAAATTTCAACTGGAATTTTAGCAATTTTTTGACGTGAAATTGTAAACATGTGGACATGGATTTTGAAAATTGTAGAGAGAATTTTAAAAGCTTCAACAGAATTTCAACAATTTTGAGAGGGATTTGAAAAGTTTCAATGGGAATGGGAAGAATTGGGACAAAAATTGGAAAATTTTTAAGGGACTTTGAAAAAATTTCTACTGGAATTTTAGCAATTTTTTGACGTGAAATTGTAAACATGTGGACATGGATTTCGAAAATTCTAGAGAGAATTTTTAAAGCTTCAAGAGAATTTCAACAATTTTGAGAGGGATTTGAAAAGTTTCAATGGGAATGGGAAGAATTGGGACAAAAATTGGAAAATTTGTAAGGGACTTTGACAAAATTTCAACTGGAATTTTAGCCATTTTTTGACGTGAAATTGTAAACATGTGGCCATGGATTTTGAAAATTCTAGAGAGAATTTTAAAAGCTTCAACAGAATTTTAACAATTTTGAGAGGGATTTGAAAAGTTTCAATGGGAATGGGAAGAATTGGGACAAAAATTGGAAAATTTTTAAGGGACTTTGAAAAAATTTCAACTGGAATTTTAGCCATTTTTTTATGTGAAATTGTAAACATGTGGCCATGGATTTTGAAAATTCTAGAGAGAATTTTAAAAGCTTCAACAGAATTTCAACAATTTTGAGAGGGATTTGAAAAGTTTCAATGGGAATGGGAAGAATTGGGACAAAAATTGGAAAATTTATAAGGGACTTTGAAAAAATTTCAACTGGAATTTTAGCCATTTTTTTATGTGAAATTGTAAACATGTGGCCATGGATTTTGAAAATTCTAGAGAGAATTTTAAAAGCTTCAACAGAATTTCAACAATTTTGAGAGGGATTTGAAAAGTTTCAATGGGAATGGGAAGAATTGGGACAAAAATTGGAAAATTTTTAAGGGACTTTGAAAAATTTCAACTGGAATTTTAGCCATTTTTTGACGTGAAATTGTAAACATGTGGCCATGGATTTTGAAAATTCTAGAGAGAATTTTAAAAGCTTCAACAGAATTTCAACAATTTGGAGAGGGATTTGAAAAGTTTCAATGGGAATGGGAAGAATTGGGACAAAAATTGGAAAATTTTTAAGGGACTTTGAAAAAATTTCAACTGGAATTTTAGCCATTTTTTGACGTGAAATTGTAAACATGTGGCCATGGATTTTGAAAATTCTAGAGAGAATTTTAAAAGCTTCAACAGAATTTCAACAATTTTGAGAGGGATTTGAAAAGTTTCAATGGGAATGGGAAGAATTGGGACAAAAATTGGAAAATTTATAAGGGACTTTGAAAAAATTTCAACTGGAATTTTAGCCATTTTTTGACGTGAAATTGTAAACATGTGGCCATGGATTTTGAAAATTCTAGAGAGAATTTTAAAAGCTTCAACAGAATTTCAACAATTTTGAGAGGGATTTGAAAAGTTTCAATGGGAATGGGAAGAATTGGGACAAAAATTGGAAAATTTATAAGGGACTTTGAAAAAATTTCAACTGGAATTTTAGCCATTTTTTTATGTGAAATTGTAAACATGTGGCCATGGATTTTGAAAATTCTAGAGAGAATTTTAAAAGCTTCAACAGAATTTCAACAATTTTGAGAGGGATTTGAAAAGTTTCAATGGGAATGGGAAGAATTGGGACAAAAATTGGAAAATTTATAAGGGACTTTGAAAAAATTTCAACTGGAATTTTAGCCATTTTTTTATGTGAAATTGTAAACATGTGGCCATGGATTTTGAAAATTCTAGAGAGAATTTTAAAAGCTTCAAGAGAATTTCAACAATTTTGAGAGGGATTTGAAAAGTTTCAATGGGAATGGGAAGAATTGGGACAAAAATTGGAAAATTTTTAAGGGACTTTGAAAAAATTTCAACTGGAATTTTAGCCATTTTTTGACGTGAAATTGTAAACATGTGGCCATGGATTTGGAAAATTCTAGAGAGAATTTTAAAAGCTTCAAGAGAATTTCAACAATTTTGAGAGGGATTTGAAAAGTTTCAATGGGAATGGGAAGAATTGGGACAAAAATTGGAAAATTTTGAAGGGACTTTGAAAAAATTTCAACTGGAATTTTAGCCATTTTTTGACGTGAAATTGTAAACATGTGGACATGGATTTTGAAAATTCTAGAGAGAATTTTAAAAGCTTCAAGAGAATTTCAACAGTTTTGAGAGGGATTTGAAAAGTTTCAATGGGAATGGCAAGAATTGGGACAAAAATTGGAAAATTTTTAAGGGACTTTGAAAAAATTTCAACTGGAATTTTAGCCATTTTTTAATGTGAAATTGTAAACATGTGGCCATGGATTTTGAAAATTCTAGAGAGAATTTTAAAAGCTTCAACAGAATTTCAACAATTTTGAGAGGGATTTGAAAAGTTTCAATGGGAATGGGAAGAATTGGGACAAAAATTGGAAAATTTATAAGGGACTTTGAAAAAATTTCAACTGGAATTTTAGCCATTTTTTTATGTGAAATTGTAAACATGTGGCCATGGATTTTGAAAATTCTAGAGAGAATTTTAAAAGCTTCAAGAGAATTTCAACAATTTTGAGAGGGATTTGAAAAGTTTCAATGGGAATGGGAAGAATTGGGACAAAAATTGGAAAATTTTTAAGGGACTTTGAAAAAATTTCAACTGGAATTTTAGCAATTTTTTGACGTGAAATTGTAAACATGTGGCCATGGATTTTGAAAATTCTAGAGAGAATTTTTAAAGCTTCAAGAGAATTTCAACAATTTTGAGAGGGATTTGAAAAGTTTCAATGGGAATGGGAAGAATTGGGACAAAAATTGGAAAATTTTTAAGGGACTTTGAAAAAATTTCAACTGGAATTTTAGCCATTTTTTGACGTGAAATTGTAAACATGTGGCCATGGATTTTGAAAATTCTAGAGAGAATTTTAAAAGCTTCAACAGAATTTCAACAATTTTGAGAGGGATTTGAAAAGTTTCAATGGGAATGGGAAGAATTGGGACAAAAATTGGAAAATTTTTAAGGGACTTTGAAAAAATTTCAACTGGAATTTTAGCAATTTTTTGACGTGAAATTGTAAACATGTGGACATGGATTTTGAAAATTGTAGAGAGAATTTTAAAAGCTTCAAGAGAATTTCAACAATTTTGAGAGGGATTTGAAAAGTTTCAATGGGAATGGGAAGAATTGGGACAAAAATTGGAAAATTTTTAAGGGACTTTGAAAAAATTTCTACTGGAATTTTAGCAATTTTTTGACGTGAAATTGTAAACATGTGGACATGGATTTCGAAAATTCTAGAGAGAATTTTTAAAGCTTCAAGAGAATTTCAACAATTTTGAGAGGGATTTGAAAAGTTTCAATGGGAATGGGAAGAATTGGGACAAAAATTGGAAAATTTGTAAGGGACTTTGAAAAAATTTCAACTGGAATTTTAGCCATTTTTTGACGTGAAATTGTAAACATGTGGCCATGGATTTTGAAAATTCTAGAGAGAATTTTAAAAGCTTCAACAGAATTTTAACAATTTTGAGAGGGATTTGAAAAGTTTCAATGGGAATGGGAAGAATTGGGACAAAAATTGGAAAATTTTTAAGGGACTTTGAAAAATTTCAACTGGAATTTTAGCCATTTTTTTATGTGAAATTGTAAACATGTGGCCATGGATTTTGAAAATTCTAGAGAGAATTTTAAAAGCTTCAACAGAATTTCAACAATTTTGAGAGGGATTTGAAAAGTTTCAATGGGAATGGGAAGAATTGGGACAAAAATTGGAAAATTTATAAGGGACTTTGAAAAAATTTCAACTGGAATTTTAGCCATTTTTTTATGTGAAATTGTAAACATGTGGCCATGGATTTTGAAAATTCTAGAGAGAATTTTAAAAGCTTCAACAGAATTTCAACAATTTTGAGAGGGATTTGAAAAGTTTCAATGGGAATGGGAAGAATTGGGACAAAAATTGGAAAATTTTTAAGGGACTTTGAAAAAATTTCAACTGGAATTTTAGCCATTTTTTGACGTGAAATTGTAAACATGTGGCCATGGATTTTGAAAATTCTAGAGAGAATTTTTAAAGCTTCAAGAGAATTTCAACAATTTTGAGAGGGATTTGAAAAGTTTCAATGGGAATGGGAAGAATTGGGACAAAAATTGGAAAATTTTTAAGGGACTTTGAAAAAATTTCAACTGGAATTTTAGCCATTTTTTGACGTGAAATTGTAAACATGTGGCCATGGATTTTGAAAATTCTAGAGAGAATTTTAAAAGCTTCAACAGAATTTCAACAATTTTGAGAGGGATTTGAAAAGTTTCAATGGGAATGGGAAGAATTGGGACAAAAATTGGAAAATTTATAAGGGACTTTGAAAAAATTTCAACTGGAATTTTAGCCAATTTTTGACGTGAAATTGTAAACATGTGGACATGGATTTTGAAAATTCTAGAGAGAATTTTAAAAGCTTCAACAGAATTTCAACAATTTTGAGAGGGATTTGAAAAGTTTCAATGGGAATGGGAAGAATTGGGACAAAAATTGGAAAATTTATAAGGGACTTTGAAAAAATTTCAACTGGAATTTTAGCCATTTTTTTATGTGAAATTGTAAACATGTGGCCATGGATTTTGAAAATTCTAGAGAGAATTTTAAAAGCTTCAACAGAATTTCAACAATTTTGAGAGGGATTTGAAAAGTTTCAATGGGAATGGGAAGAATTGGGACAAAAATTGGAAAATTTTTAAGGGACTTTGAAAAAATTTCAACTGGAATTTTAGCAATTTTTTGACGTGAAATTGTAAACATGTGGCCATGGATTTTGAAAATTCTAGAGAGAATTTTTAAAGCTTCAAGAGAATTTCAACAATTTTGAGAGGGATTTGAAAAGTTTCAATGGGAATGGGAAGAATTGGGACAAAAATTGGAAAATTTTTAAGGGACTTTGAAAAAATTTCAACTGGAATTTTAGCCATTTTTTGACGTGAAATTGTAAACATGTGGCCATGGATTTTGAAAATTCTAGAGAGAATTTTAAAAGCTTCAACAGAATTTCAACAATTTTGAGAGGGATTTGAAAAGTTTCAATGGGAATGGGAAGAATTGGGACAAAAATTGGAAAATTTATAAGGGACTTTGAAAAAATTTCAACTGGAATTTTAGCCAATTTTTGACGTGAAATTGTAAACATGTGGACATGGATTTTGAAAATTCTAGAGAGAATTTTAAAAGCTTCAAGAGAATTTCAACAATTTTGAGAGGGATTTGAAAAGTTTCAATGGGAATGGGAAGAATTGGGACAAAAATTGGAAAATTTATAAGGGACTTTGAAAAAATTTCAACTGGAATTTTAGCCATTTTTTGACGTGAAATTGTAAACATGTGGACATGGATTTTGAAAATTCTAGAGAGAATTTTAAAAGCTTCAACAGAATTTCAACAATTTTGAGAGGGATTTGAAAAGTTTCAATGGGAATGGGAAGAATTGGGACAAAAATTGGAAAATTTTTAAGGGACTTTGAAAAAATTTCAACTGGAATTTTAGCCATTTTTTGACGTGAAATTGTAAACATGTGGCCATGGATTTTGAAAATTCTAGAGAGAATTTTAAAAGCTTCAACAGAATTTTAACAATTTTGAGAGGGATTTGAAAAGTTTCAATGGGAATGGGAAGAATTGGGACAAAATTGGAAAATTTTTAAGAGACTTTGAAAAAATTTCAACTGGAATTTTAGCCATTTTTTATGTGAAATTGTAAACATGTGGCCATGGATTTTGAAAATTCTAGAGAGAATTTTAAAAGCTTCAAGAGAATTTCAACAATTTTGAGAGGGATTTGAAAAGTTTCAATGGGAATGGGAAGAATTGGGACAAAAATTGGAAAATTTTGAAGGGACTTTGAAAAAATTTCAACTGGAATTTTAGCCATTTTTTGACGTGAAATTGTAAACATGTGGCCATGGATTTGGAAAATTCTAGAGAGAATTTTAAAAGCTTCAAGAGAATTTCAACAATTTTGAGAGGGATTTGAAAAGTTTCAATGGGAATGGGAAGAATTGGGACAAAAATTGGAAAATTTTGAAGGGACTTTGAAAAAATTTCAACTGGAATTTTAGCCATTTTTTGACGTGAAATTGTAAACATGTGGACATGGATTTTGAAAATTCTAGAGAGAATTTTAAAAGCTTCAAGAGAATTTCAACAGTTTTGAGAGGGATTTGAAAAGTTTCAATGGGAATGGCAAGAATTGGGACAAAAATTGGAAAATTTTTAAGGGACTTTGAAAAAATTTCAACTGGAATTTTAGCCATTTTTTAATGTGAAATTGTAAACATGTGGCCATGGATTTTGAAAATTCTAGAGAGAATTTTAAAAGCTTCAACAGAATTTCAACAATTTTGAGAGGGATTTGAAAAGTTTCAATGGGAATGGGAAGAATTGGGACAAAAATTGGAAAATTTATAAGGGACTTTGAAAAAATTTCAACTGGAATTTTAGCCATTTTTTTATGTGAAATTGTAAACATGTGGCCATGGATTTTGAAAATTCTAGAGAGAATTTTAAAAGCTTCAAGAGAATTTCAACAATTTTGAGAGGGATTTGAAAAGTTTCAATGGGAATGGGAAGAATTGGGACAAAAATTGGAAAATTTTTAAGGGACTTTGAAAAAATTTCAACTGGAATTTTAGCAATTTTTTGACGTGAAATTGTAAACATGTGGCCATGGATTTTGAAAATTCTAGAGAGAATTTTTAAAGCTTCAAGAGAATTTCAACAGTTTTGAGAGGGATTTGAAAAGTTTCAATGGGAATGGCAAGAATTGGGACAAAAATTGGAAAATTTTTAAGGGACTTTGAAAAAATTTCAACTGGAATTTTAGCCATTTTTTGACGTGAAATTGTAAACATGTGGCCATGGATTTTGAAAATTCTAGAGAGAATTTTAAAAGCTTCAACAGAATTTCAACAATTTTGAGAGGGATTTGAAAAGTTTCAATGGGAATGGGAAGAATTGGGACAAAAATTGGAAAATTTTTAAGGGACTTTGAAAAAATTTCAACTGGAATTTTAGCCATTTTTTGACGTGAAATTGTAAACATGTGGCCATGGATTTTGAAAATTCTAGAGAGAATTTTAAAAGCTTCAACAGAATTTCAACAATTTTGAGAGGGATTTGAAAAGTTTCAATGGGAATGGGAAGAATTGGGACAAAAATTGGAAAATTTTTAAGGGACTTTGAAAAAATTTCAACTGGAATTTTAGCCATTTTTTGACGTGAAATTGTAAACATGTGGCCATGGATTTTGAAAATTCTAGAGAGAATTTTAAAAGCTTCAACAGAATTTTAACAATTTTGAGAGGGATTTGAAAAGTTTCAATGGGAATGGGAAGAATTGGGACAAAAATTGGAAAATTTTTAAGGGACTTTGAAAAAATTTCAACTGGAATTTTAGCCATTTTTTTATGTGAAATTGTAAACATGTGGCCATGGATTTTGAAAATTCTAGAGAGAATTTTAAAAGCTTCAACAGAATTTCAACAATTTTGAGAGGGATTTGAAAAGTTTCAATGGGAATGGGAAGAATTGGGACAAAAATTGGAAAATTTTGAAGGGACTTTGAAAAAATTTCAACTGGAATTTTAGCCATTTTTTGACGTGAAATTGTAAACATGTGGACATGGATTTTGAAAATTCTAGAGAGAATTTTAAAAGCTTCAACAGAATTTCAACAATTTTGAGAGGGATTTGAAAAGTTTCAATGGGAATGGGAAGAATTGGGACAAAAATTGGAAAATTTTGAAGGGACTTTGAAAAAATTTCAACTGGAATTTTAGCCATTTTTTAATGTGAAATTGTAAACATGTGGCCATGGATTTTGAAAATTCTAGAGAGAATTTTAAAAGCTTCAACAGAATTTCAACAATTTTGAGAGGGATTTGAAAAGTTTCAATGGGAATGGGAAGAATTGGGACAAAAATTGGAAAATTTATAAGGGACTTTGAAAAAATTTCAACTGGAATTTTAGCCATTTTTTTATGTGAAATTGTAAACATGTGGCCATGGATTTTGAAAATTCTAGAGAGAATTTTAAAAGCTTCAACAGAATTTCAACAATTTTGAGAGGGATTTGAAAAGTTTCAATGGGAATGGGAAGAATTGGGACAAAAATTGGAAAATTTTTAAGGGACTTTGAAAAAATTTCAACTGGAATTTTAGCCATTTTTTGACGTGAAATTGTAAACATGTGGCCATGGATTTGAAAATTCTAGAGAGAATTTTTAAAGCTTCAAGAGAATTTCAACAATTTTGAGAGGGATTTGAAAAGTTTCAATGGGAATGGGAAGAATTGGACAAAAATTGGAAAATTTTTAAGGACTTTGAAAAATTTCAACTGGAATTTTAGCCATTTTTTGACGTGAAATTGTAAACATGTGGCCATGGATTTTGAAAATTCTAGAGAGAATTTTAAAAGCTTCAACAGAATTTCAACAATTTTGAGAGGGATTTGAAAAGTTTCAATGGGAATGGGAAGAATTGGGACAAAAATTGGAAAATTTATAAGGGACTTTGAAAAATTTCAACTGGAATTTTAGCCAATTTTTGACGTGAAATTGTAAACATGTGGACATGGATTTTGAAAATTCTAGAGAGAATTTTAAAAGCTTCAAGAGAATTTCAACAATTTTGAGAGGGATTTGAAAAGTTTCAATGGGAATGGGAAGAATTGGGACAAAAATTGGAAAATTTATAAGGGACTTTGAAAAAATTTCAACTGGAATTTTAGCCATTTTTTGACGTGAAATTGTAAACATGTGGACATGGATTTTGAAAATTCTAGAGAGAATTTTAAAAGCTTCAACAGAATTTCAACAATTTTGAGAGGGATTTGAAAAGTTTCAATGGGAATGGGAAGAATTGGGACAAAAATTGGAAAATTTTTAAGGGACTTTGAAAAAATTTCAACTGGAATTTTAGCCATTTTTTGACGTGAAATTGTAAACATGTGGCCATGGATTTTGAAAATTCTAGAGAGAATTTTAAAAGCTTCAACAGAATTTTAACAATTTTGAGAGGGATTTGAAAAGTTTCAATGGGAATGGGAAGAATTGGGACAAAAATTGGAAAATTTTTAAGGGACTTTGAAAAAATTTCAACTGGAATTTTAGCCATTTTTTGATGTGAAATTGTAAACATGTGGCCATGGATTTTGAAAATTCTAGAGAGAATTTTAAAAGCTTCAAGAGAATTTCAACAATTTTGAGAGGGATTTGAAAAGTTTCAATGGGAATGGGAAGAATTGGGACAAAAATTGGAAAATTTTGAAGGGACTTTGAAAAAATTTCAACTGGAATTTTAGCCATTTTTTGACGTGAAATTGTAAACATGTGGCCATGGATTTTGAAAATTCTAGAGAGAATTTTAAAAGCTTCAAGAGAATTTCAACAATTTTGAGAGGGATTTGAAAAGTTTCAATGGGAATGGGAAGAATTGGGACAAAAATTGGAAAATTTTTAAGGGACTTTGAAAAAATTTCAACTGGAATTTTAGCCATTTTTTGACGTGAAATTGTAAACATGTGGACATGGATTTTGAAAATTCTAGAGAGCATTTTAAAAGCTTCAACAGAATTTCAACAATTTTGAGAGGGATTTGAAAAGTTTCAATGGGAATGGCAAGAATTGGGACAAAAATTGGAAAATTTTTAAGGGACTTTGAAAAAATTTCAACTGGAATTTTAGCCATTTTTTAATGTGAAATTGTAAACATGTGGCCATGGATTTTGAAATTCTAGAGAGAATTTTAAAAGCTTCAACAGAATTTCAACGATTTTGAGAGGGATTTGAAAAGTTTCAATGGGAATGGGAAGAATTGGGACAAAAATTGGAAAATTTATAAGGGACTTTGAAAAAATTTCAACTGGAATTTTAGCCATTTTTTTATGTGAAATTGTAAACATGTGGCCATGGATTTTGAAAATTCTAGAGAGAATTTTAAAAGCTTCAACAGAATTTCAACAATTTTGAGAGGGATTTGAAAAGTTTCAATGGGAATGGGAAGAATTGGGACAAAAATTGGAAAATTTTTAAGGGACTTTGAAAAAATTTCAACTGGAATTTTAGCAATTTTTTGACGTGAAATTGTAAACATGTGGCCATGGATTTTGAAAATTCTAGAGAGAATTTTTAAAGCTTCAAGAGAATTTCAACAATTTTGAGAGGGATTTGAAAGTTTCAATGGGAATGGGAAGAATTGGGACAAAATTGGAAAATTTTTCAGGGGACTTTGAAAAAATTTCAACTGGAATTTTAGCCATTTTTTGACGTGAAATTGTAAACATGTGGCCATGGATTTTTCAAAATTCTAGAGAGAATTTTAAAAGCTTCAAGAGAATTTCAACAATTTTGAGAGGGATTTGAAAAGTTTCAATGGGAATGGGAAGAATTGGGACAAAAATTGGAAAATTTATAAGGGACTTTGAAAAAATTTCAACTGGAATTTTAGCCAATTTTTGACGTGAAATTGTAAACATGTGGACATGGATTTTGAAAATTCTAGAGAGAATTTTAAAAGCTTCAAGAGAATTTCAACAATTTTGAGAGGGATTTGAAAAGTTTCAATGGGAATGGGAAGAATTGGGACAAAAATTGGAAAATTTATAAGGGACTTTGAAAAAATTTCAACTGGAATTTTAGCCAATTTTTGACGTGAAATTGTAAACATGTGGACATGGATTTTGAAAATTCTAGAGAGAATTTTAAAAGCTTCAACAGAATTCAACAATTTTGAGAGGGATTTGAAAAGTTTCAATGGGAATGGGAAGAATTGGGACAAAAATTGGAAAATTTATAAGGGACTTTGAAAAAATTTCAACTGGAATTTTAGCCATTTTTTTATGTGAAATTGTAAACATGTGGCCATGGATTTGAAAATTCTAGAGAGAATTTTAAAAGCTTCAACAGAATTTCAACAATTTTGAGAGGGATTTGAAAAAGTTTCAATGGGAATGGGAAGAATTGGGACAAAAATTGGAAAATTTTTAAGGGACTTTGAAAAATTTCAACTGGAATTTTAGCAATTTTTTGACGTGAAATTGTAAACATGTGGCCATGGATTTTGATTTTTAAAGCTTCAAGAGAATTTCAACAATTTTGAGACAAGAGAATTTCAACAATTTTGAGAGGGATTTGAAAAGTTTCAATGGGAATGGGAAGAATTGGGACAAAAATTGGAAAATTTTTAAGGGACTTTGAAAAAATTTCAACTGGAATTTTAGCCATTTTTTGACGTGAAATTGTAAACATGTGGCCATGGATTTTGAAAATTCTAGAGAGAATTTTAAAAGCTTCAACAGAATTTCAACAATTTTGAGAGGGATTTGAAAAGTTTCAATGGGAATGGGAAGAATTGGGACAAAAATTGGAAAATTTATAAGGGACTTTGAAAAAATTTCAACTGGAATTTTAGCCAATTTTTGACGTGAAATTGTAAACATGTGGACATGGATTTTGAAAATTCTAGAGAGAATTTTAAAAGCTTCAAGAGAATTTCAACAATTTTGAGAGGGATTTGAAAAGTTTCAATGGGAATGGGAAGAATTGGGACAAAAATTGGAAAATTTATAAGGGACTTTGAAAAAATTTCAACTGGAATTTTAGCCATTTTTTGACGTGAAATTGTAAACATGTGGACATGGATTTTGAAAATTCTAGAGAGAATTTTAAAAGCTTCAACAGAATTTCAACAATTTGAGAGGGATTTGAAAAGTTTCAATGGGAATGGGAAGAATTGGGACAAAAATTGGAAAATTTTTAAGGGACTTTGAAAAAATTTCAACTGGAATTTTAGCCATTTTTTGACGTGAAATTGTAAACATGTGGCCATGGATTTTGAAAATTCTAGAGAGAATTTTAAAAGCTTCAACAGAATTTTAACAATTTTGAGAGGGATTTGAAAAGTTTCAATGGGAATGGGAAGAATTGGGACAAAAATTGGAAAATTTTTAAGAGACTTTGAAAAAATTTCAACTGGAATTTTAGCCATTTTTTTATGTGAAATTGTAAACATGTGGCCATGGATTTTGAAAATTCTAGAGAGAATTTTAAAAGCTTCAAGAGAATTTCAACAATTTTGAGAGGGATTTGAAAAGTTTCAATGGGAATGGGAAGAATTGGGACAAAAATTGGAAAATTTTTAAGGGACTTTGAAAAAATTTCAACTGGAATTTTAGCCATTTTTTGACGTGAAATTGTAAACATGTGGCCATGGATTTTGAAAATTCTAGAGAGAATTTTAAAAGCTTCAAGAGAATTTCAACAATTTTGAGAGGGATTTGAAAAGTTTCAATGGGAATGGGAAGAATTGGGACAAAAATTGGAAAATTTTGAAGGGACTTTGAAAAAATTTCAACTGGAATTTTAGCCATTTTTTGACGTGAAATTGTAAACATGTGGACATGGATTTTGAAAATTCTAGAGAGAATTTTAAAAGCTTCAAGAGAATTTCAACAGTTTTGAGAGGGATTTGAAAAGTTTCAATGGGAATGGCAAGAATTGGGACAAAAATTGGAAAATTTTTAAGGGACTTTGAAAAAATTTCAACTGGAATTTTAGCCATTTTTTAATGTGAAATTGTAAACATGTGGCCATGGATTTTGAAAATTCTAGAGAGAATTTTAAAAGCTTCAACAGAATTTCAACAATTTTGAGAGGGATTTGAAAAGTTTCAATGGGAATGGGAAGAATTGGGACAAAAATTGGAAAATTTATAAGGGACTTTGAAAAAATTTCAACTGGAATTTTAGCCATTTTTTTATGTGAAATTGTAAACATGTGGCCATGGATTTTGAAAATTCTAGAGAGAATTTTAAAAGCTTCAAGAGAATTTCAACAATTTTGAGAGGGATTTGAAAAGTTTCAATGGGAATGGGAAGAATTGGGACAAAAATTGGAAAATTTTTAAGGGACTTTGAAAAATTTCAACTGGAATTTTAGCAATTTTTTGACGTGAAATTGTAAACATGTGGCCATGGATTTTGAAAATTCTAGAGAGAATTTTTAAAGCTTCAAGAGAATTTCAACAATTTTGAGAGGGATTTGAAAAGTTTCAATGGGAATGGGAAGAATTGGGACAAAAATTGGAAAATTTTTAAGGGACTTTGAAAAAATTTCAACTGGAATTTTAGCCATTTTTTGACGTGAAATTGTAAACATGTGGCCATGGATTTTGAAAATTCTAGAGAGAATTTTAAAAGCTTCAACAGAATTTCAACAATTTTGAGAGGGATTTGAAAAGTTTCAATGGGAATGGGAAGAATTGGGACAAAAATTGGAAAATTTGTAAGGGACTTTGAAAAAATTTCAACTGGAATTTTAGCCATTTTTTGACGTGAAATTGTAAACATGTGGACATGGATTTTGAAAATTCTAGAGAGAATTTTAAAAGCTTCAACAGAATTTCAACAATTTTGAGAGGGATTTGAAAAGTTTCAATGGGAATGGGAAGAATTGGGACAAAAATTGGAAAATTTTTAAGGGACTTTGAAAAAATTTCAACTGGAATTTTAGCCATTTTTTGACGTGAAATTGTAAACATGTGGCCATGGATTTTGAAAATTCTAGAGAGAATTTTAAAAGCTTCAACAGAATTTTAACAATTTTGAGAGGGATTTGAAAAGTTTCAATGGGAATGGGAAGAATTGGGACAAAAATTGGAAAATTTTTAAGGGACTTTGAAAAAATTTCAACTGGAATTTTAGCCATTTTTTTATGTGAAATTGTAAACATGTGGCCATGGATTTTGAAAATTCTAGAGAGAATTTTAAAAGCTTCAAGAGAATTTCAACAATTTTGAGAGGGATTTGAAAAGTTTCAATGGGAATGGGGAAGAATTGGGACAAAAATTGGAAAATTTTGAAGGGACTTTGAAAAAATTTCAACTGGAATTTTAGCCATTTTTTGACGTGAAATTGTAAACATGTGGACATGGATTTTGAAAATTCTAGAGAGAATTTTAAAAGCTTCAAGAGAATTTCAACAATTTTGAGAGGGATTTGAAAAGTTTCAATGGGAATGGGAAGAATTGGGACAAAAATTGGAAAATTTTGAAGGGACTTTGAAAAAATTTCAACTGGAATTTTAGCCATTTTTTAATGTGAAATTGTAAACATGTGGCCATGGATTTTGAAAATTCTAGAGAGAATTTTAAAAGCTTCAACAGAATTTCAACAATTTTGAGAGGGATTTGAAAAGTTTCAATGGGAATGGGAAGAATTGGGACAAAAATTGGAAAATTTATAAGGGACTTTGAAAAAATTTCAACTGGAATTTTAGCCATTTTTTTATGTGAAATTGTAAACATGTGGCCATGGATTTTGAAAATTCTAGAGAGAATTTTAAAAGCTTCAACAGAATTTCAACAATTTTGAGAGGGATTTGAAAAGTTTCAATGGGAATGGGAAGAATTGGGACAAAAATTGGAAAATTTTTAAGGGACTTTGAAAAAATTTCAACTGGAATTTTAGCAATTTTTTGACGTGAAATTGTAAACATGTGGCCATGGATTTTGAAAATTCTAGAGAGAATTTTTAAAGCTTCAAGAGAATTTCAACAATTTTGAGAGGGATTTGAAAAGTTTCAATGGGAATGGGAAGAATTGGGACAAAAATTGGAAAATTTTTAAGGGACTTTGAAAAAATTTCAACTGGAATTTTAGCCATTTTTTGACGTGAAATTGTAAACATGTGGCCATGGATTTTGAAAATTCTAGAGAGAATTTTAAAAGCTTCAACAGAATTTCAACAATTTTGAGAGGGATTTGAAAAGTTTCAATGGGAATGGGAAGAATTGGGACAAAAATTGGAAAATTTTTAAGGGACTTTGAAAAAATTTCAACTGGAATTTTAGCAATTTTTTGACGTGAAATTGTAAACATGTGGCCATGGATTTTGAAAATTCTAGAGAGAATTTTTAAAGCTTCAAGAGAATTTCAACAATTTTGAGAGGGATTTGAAAAGTTTCAATGGGAATGGGAAGAATTGGGACAAAAATTGGAAAATTTTTAAGGGACTTTGAAAAAATTTCAACTGGAATTTTAGCCATTTTTTGACGTGAAATTGTAAACATGTGGCCATGGATTTTGAAAATTCTAGAGAGAATTTTAAAAGCTTCAACAGAATTTCAACAATTTTGAGAGGGATTTGAAAAGTTTCAATGGGAATGGGAAGAATTGGGACAAAAATTGGAAAATTTTTAAGGGACTTTGAAAAAATTTCAACTGGAATTTTAGCCAATTTTTGACGTGAAATTGTAAACATGTGGACATGGATTTTGAAAATTCTAGAGAGAATTTTAAAAGCTTCAAGAGAATTTCAACAATTTGGAGAGGGATTTGAAAAGTTTCAATGGGAATGGGAAGAATTGGGACAAAAATTGGAAAATTTGTAAGGGACTTTGAAAAAATTTCAACTGGAATTTTAGCCATTTTTTGACGTGAAATTGTAAACATGTGGACATGGATTTTGAAAATTCTAGAGAGAATTTAAAAGCTTCAACAGAATTTCAACAATTTTGAGAGGGATTTGAAAAGTTTCAATGGGAATGGGAAGAATTGGGACAAAAATTGGAAAATTTTTAAGGGACTTTGAAAAAATTTCAACTGGAATTTTAGCCATTTTTTGACGTGAAATTGTAAACATGTGGCCATGGATTTTGAAAATTCTAGAGAGAATTTTAAAAGCTTCAACAGAATTTTAACAATTTTGAGAGGGATTTGAAAAGTTTCAATGGGAATGGGAAGAATTGGGACAAAAATTGGAAAATTTTTAAGGGACTTTGAAAAAATTTCAACTGGAATTTTAGCCATTTTTTTATGTGAAATTGTAAACATGTGGCCATGGATTTTGAAAATTCTAGAGAGAATTTTAAAAGCTTCAAGAGAATTTCAACAATTTTGAGAGGGATTTGAAAAGTTTCAATGGGAATGGGAAGAATTGGGACAAAAATTGGAAAATTTTTAAGGGACTTTGAAAAATTTCAACTGGAATTTTAGCCATTTTTTGACGTGAAATTGTAAACATGTGGCCATGGATTTTGAAAATTCTAGAGAGAATTTTAAAAGCTTCAACAGAATTTCAACAATTTTGAGAGGGATTTGAAAAGTTTCAATGGGAATGGGAAGAATTGGGACAAAAATTGGAAAATTTTTAAGGGACTTTGAAAAAATTTCAACTGGAATTTTAACAATTTTTTGACGTGAAATTGTAAACATGTGGCCATGGATTTTGAAAATTCTAGAGAGAATTTTTAAAGCTTCAAGAGAATTTCAACAATTTTGAGAGGGATTTGAAAAGTTTCAATGGGAATGGGAAGAATTGGGACAAAAATTGGAAAATTTTTAAGGGACTTTGAAAAAATTTCAACTGGAATTTTAGCCATTTTTTGACGTGAAATTGTAAACATGTGGCCATGGATTTTGAAAATTCTAGAGAGAATTTTAAAAGCTTCAACAGAATTTCAACAATTTTGAGAGGGATTTGAAAAGTTTCAATGGGAATGGGAAGAATTGGGACAAAAATTGGAAAATTTTTAAGGGACTTTGAAAAAATTTCAACTGGAATTTTAGCCAATTTTTGACGTGAAATTGTAAACATGTGGCCATGGATTTTGAAAATTCTAGAGAGAATTTTAAAAGCTTCAAGAGAATTTCAACAATTTTGAGAGGGATTTGAAAAGTTTCAATGGGAATGGGAAGAATTGGGACAAAAATTGGAAAATTTGTAAGGGACTTTGAAAAAATTTCAACTGGAATTTTAGCCATTTTTTGACGTGAAATTGTAAACATGTGGACATGGATTTTGAAAATTCTAGAGAGAATTTTAAAAGCTTCAACAGAATTTCAACAATTTTGAGAGGGATTTGAAAAGTTTCAATGGGAATGGGAAGAATTGGGACAAAAATTGGAAAATTTTTAAGGGACTTTGAAAAAATTTCAACTGGAATTTTAGCCATTTTTTGACGTGAAATTGTAAACATGTGGCCATGGATTTTGAAAATTCTAGAGAGAATTTTAAAAGCTTCAACAGAATTTTAACAATTTTGAGAGGGATTTGAAAAGTTTCAATGGGAATGGGAAGAATTGGGACAAAAATTGGAAAATTTATAAGGGACTTTGAAAAAATTTCAACTGGAATTTTAGCCATTTTTTTATGTGAAATTGTAAACATGTGGCCATGGATTTTGA
The DNA here is from genome assembly GCF_964273445.1 of Streptopelia decaocto. Classification (NCBI taxonomy): domain Eukaryota; kingdom Metazoa; phylum Chordata; class Aves; order Columbiformes; family Columbidae; genus Streptopelia; species Streptopelia decaocto. Next base: position 60,132 of record NW_028116260.1, read on the forward strand.
AAATTCTAGAGAGAATTTTAAAAGCTTCAACAGAATTTCAACAATTTTGAGAGGGATTTGAAAAGTTTCAATGGGAATGGGAAGAATTGGGACAAAAATTGGAAAATTTTTAAGGGACTTTGAAAAAATTTCAACTGGAATTTTAGCCATTTTTTGACGTGAAATTGTAAACATGTGGCCATGGATTTTGAAAATTCTAGAGAGAATTTTAAAGCTTCAAGAGAATTTCAACAATTTTGAGAGGGATTTGAAAAGTTTCAATGGGAATGGGAAGAATTGGGACAAAAATTGGAAAATTTTTAAGGGACTTTGAAAAAATTTCAACTGGAATTTTAGCCATTTTTTGACGTGAAATTGTAAACATGTGGCCATGGATTTTGAAAATTCTAGAGAGAATTTTAAAAGCTTCAACAGAATTTCAACAATTTTGAGAGGGATTTGAAAAGTTTCAATGGGAATGGGAAGAATTGGGACAAAAATTGGAAAATTTTTAAGGGACTTTGAAAAAATTTCAACTGGAATTTTAGCAATTTTTTGACGTGAAATTGTAAACATGTGGCCATGGATTTTGAAAATTCTAGAGAGAATTTTTAAAGCTTCAAGAGAATTTCAACAATTTTGAGAGGGATTTGAAAAGTTTCAATGGGAATGGGAAGAATTGGGACAAAAATTGGAAAATTTTTAAGGGACTTTGAAAAAATTTCAACTGGAATTTTAGCCATTTTTTGACGTGAAATTGTAAACATGTGGCCATGGATTTTGAAAATTCTAGAGAGAATTTTAAAAGCTTCAACAGAATTTCAACAATTTTGAGAGGGATTTGAAAAGTTTCAATGGGAATGGGAAGAATTGGGACAAAAATTGGAAAATTTTTAAGGGACTTTGAAAAAATTTCAACTGGAATTTTAGCCAATTTTTGACGTGAAATTGTAAACATGTGGACATGGATTTTGAAAATTCTAGAGAGAATTTTAAAAGCTTCAAGAGAATTTCAACAATTTGGAGAGGGATTTGAAAAGTTTCAATGGGAATGGGAAGAATTGGGACAAAAATTGGAAAATTTGTAAGGGACTTTGAAAAAATTTCAACTGGAATTTTAGCCATTTTTTGACGTGAAATTGTAAACATGTGGACATGGATTTTGAAAATTCTAGAGAGAATTTTAAAAGCTTCAACAGAATTTCAACAATTTTGAGAGGGATTTGAAAAGTTTCAATGGGAATGGGAAGAATTGGGACAAAAATTGGAAAATTTTTAAGGGACTTTGAAAAAATTTCAACTGGAATTTTAGCCATTTTTTGACGTGAAATTGTAAACATGTGGCCATGGATTTTGAAAATTCTAGAGAGAATTTTAAAAGCTTCAACAGAATTTTAACAATTTTGAGAGGGATTTGAAAAGTTTCAATGGGAATGGGAAGAATTGGGACAAAAATTGGAAAATTTATAAGGGACTTTGAAAAAATTTCAACTGGAATTTTAGCCATTTTTTTATGTGAAATTGTAAACATGTGGCCATGGATTTTGAAAATTCTAGAGAGAATTTTAAAAGCTTCAAGAGAATTTCAACAATTTTGAGAGGGATTTGAAAAGTTTCAATGGGAATGGGAAGAATTGGGACAAAAATTGGAAAATTTATAAGGGACTTTGAAAAAATTTCAACTGGAATTTTAGCCATTTTTTTATGTGAAATTGTAAACATGTGGCCATGGATTTTGAAAATTCTAGAGAGAATTTTAAAAGCTTCAACAGAATTTCAACAATTTTGAGAGGGATTTGAAAAGTTTCAATGGGAATGGGAAGAATTGGGACAAAAATTGGAAAATTTTTAAGGGACTTTGAAAAAATTTCAACTGGAATTTTAGCAATTTTTTGACGTGAAATTGTAAACATGTGGCCATGGATTTTGAAAATTCTAGAGAGAATTTTTAAAGCTTCAAGAGAATTTCAACAATTTTGAGAGGGATTTGAAAAGTTTCAATGGGAATGGGAAGAATTGGGACAAAAATTGGAAAATTTTTAAGGGACTTTGAAAAAATTTCAACTGGAATTTTAGCCATTTTTTGACGTGAAATTGTAAACATGTGGCCATGGATTTTGAAAATTCTAGAGAGAATTTTAAAAGCTTCAACAGAATTTCAACAATTTTGAGAGGGATTTGAAAAGTTTCAATGGGAATGGGAAGAATTGGGACAAAAATTGGAAAATTTTTAAGGGACTTTGAAAAAATTTCAACTGGAATTTTAGCAATTTTTTGACGTGAAATTGTAAACATGTGGCCATGGATTTTGAAAATTCTAGAGAGAATTTTTAAAGCTTCAAGAGAATTTCAACAATTTTGAGAGGGATTTGAAAAGTTTCAATGGGAATGGGAAGAATTGGGACAAAAATTGGAAAATTTTTAAGGGACTTTGAAAAAATTTCAACTGGAATTTTAGCCATTTTTTGACGTGAAATTGTAAACATGTGGCCATGGATTTTGAAAATTCTAGAGAGAATTTTAAAAGCTTCAACAGAATTTCAACAATTTTGAGAGGGATTTGAAAAGTTTCAATGGGAATGGGAAGAATTGGGACAAAAATTGGAAAATTTTTAAGGGACTTTGAAAAAATTTCAACTGGAATTTTAGCCAATTTTTGACGTGAAATTGTAAACATGTGGACATGGATTTTGAAAATTCTAGAGAGAATTTTAAAAGCTTCAAGAGAATTTCAACAATTTGGAGAGGGATTTGAAAAGTTTCAATGGGAATGGGAAGAATTGGGACAAAAATTGGAAAATTTGTAAGGGACTTTGAAAAAATTTCAACTGGAATTTTAGCCATTTTTTGACGTGAAATTGTAAACATGTGGACATGGATTTTGAAAATTCTAGAGAGAATTTTAAAAGCTTCAACAGAATTTCAACAATTTTGAGAGGGATTTGAAAAGTTTCAATGGGAATGGGAAGAATTGGGACAAAAATTGGAAAATTTTTAAGGGACTTTGAAAAAATTTCAACTGGAATTTTAGCCATTTTTTGACGTGAAATTGTAAACATGTGGCCATGGATTTTGAAAATTCTAGAGAGAATTTTAAAAGCTTCAACAGAATTTTAACAATTTTGAGAGGGATTTGAAAAGTTTCAATGGGAATGGGAAGAATTGGGACAAAAATTGGAAAATTTTTAAGGGACTTTGAAAAATTTCAACTGGAATTTTAGCCATTTTTTTATGTGAAATTGTAAACATGTGGCCATGGATTTTGAAAATTCTAGAGAGAATTTTAAAAGCTTCAAGAGAATTTCAACAATTTTGAGAGGGATTTGAAAAGTTTCAATGGGAATGGGAAGAATTGGGACAAAAATTGGAAAATTTTTAAGGGACTTTGAAAAAATTTCAACTGGAATTTTAGCCATTTTTTGACGTGAAATTGTAAACATGTGGCCATGGATTTTGAAAATTCTAGAGAGAATTTTAAAAGCTTCAACAGAATTTCAACAATTTTGAGAGGGATTTGAAAAGTTTCAATGGGAATGGGAAGAATTGGGACAAAAATTGGAAAATTTTTAAGGGACTTTGAAAAATTTCAACTGGAATTTTAACAATTTTTTGACGTGAAATTGTAAACATGTGGCCATGGATTTTGAAAATTCTAGAGAGAATTTTAAAGCTTCAAGAGAATTTCAACAATTTTGAGAGGGATTTGAAAAGTTTCAATGGGAATGGGAAGAATTGGGACAAAAATTGGAAAATTTTTAAGGGACTTTGAAAAAATTTCAACTGGAATTTTAGCAATTTTTTGACGTGAAATTGTAAACATGTGGCCATGGATTTTGAAAATTCTAGAGAGAATTTTTAAAGCTTCAAGAGAATTTCAACAATTTTGAGAGGGATTTGAAAAGTTTCAATGGGAATGGGAAGAATTGGGACAAAAATTGGAAAATTTTTAAGGGACTTTGAAAAAATTTCAACTGGAATTTTAGCCAATTTTTGACGTGAAATTGTAAACATGTGGACATGGATTTTGAAAATTCTAGAGAGAATTTTAAAAGCTTCAAGAGAATTTCAACAATTTTGAGAGGGATTTGAAAAGTTTCAATGGGAATGGGAAGAATTGGGACAAAAATTGGAAAATTTTTAAGGGACTTTGAAAAAATTTCAACTGGAATTTTAGCCAATTTTTTGACGTGAAATTGTAAACATGTGGCCATGGATTTTGAAAATTCTAGAGAGAATTTTAAAAGCTTCAAGAGAATTTCAACAATTTTGAGAGGGATTTGAAAAGTTTCAATGGGAATGGGAAGAATTGGGACAAAAATTGGAAAATTTTTAAGGGACTTTGAAAAAATTTCAACTGGAATTTTAGCCATTTTTTGACGTGAAATTGTAAACATGTGGCCATGGATTTTGAAAATTCTAGAGAGAATTTTAAAAGCTTCAACAGAATTTCAACAATTTTGAGAGGGATTTGAAAAGTTTCAATGGGAATGGGAAGAATTGGGACAAAAATTGGAAAATTTTTAAGGGACTTTGAAAAAATTTCAACTGGAATTTTAGCCAATTTTTGACGTGAAATTGTAAACATGTGGACATGGATTTTGAAAATTCTAGAGAGAATTTTAAAAGCTTCAAGAGAATTTCAACAATTTGGAGAGGGATTTGAAAAGTTTCAATGGGAATGGGAAGAATTGGGACAAAAATTGGAAAATTTGTAAGGGACTTTGAAAAAATTTCAACTGGAATTTTAGCCATTTTTTGACGTGAAATTGTAAACATGTGGACATGGATTTTGAAAATTCTAGAGAGAATTTTAAAAGCTTCAACAGAATTTCAACAATTTTGAGAGGGATTTGAAAAGTTTCAATGGGAATGGGAAGAATTGGGACAAAAATTGGAAAATTTTTAAGGGACTTTGAAAAAATTTCAACTGGAATTTTAGCCATTTTTTTATGTGAAATTGTAAACATGTGGCCATGGATTTTGAAAATTCTAGAGAGAATTTTAAAAGCTTCAACAGAATTTTAACAATTTTGAGAGGGATTTGAAAAGTTTCAATGGGAATGGGAAGAATTGGGACAAAAATTGGAAAATTTTTAAGGGACTTTGAAAAAATTTCAACTGGAATTTTAGCCATTTTTTTATGTGAAATTGTAAACATGTGGCCATGGATTTTGAAAATTCTAGAGAGAATTTTAAAAGCTTCAAGAGAATTTCAACAATTTTGAGAGGGATTTGAAAAGTTTCAATGGGAATGGGAAGAATTGGGACAAAAATTGGAAAATTTTTAAGGGACTTTGAAAAAATTTCAACTGGAATTTTAGCCATTTTTTGACGTGAAATTGTAAACATGTGGCCATGGATTTTGAAAATTCTAGAGAGAATTTTAAAAGCTTCAACAGAATTTCAACAATTTTGAGAGGGATTTGAAAAGTTTCAATGGGAATGGGAAGAATTGGGACAAAAATTGGAAAATTTTTAAGGGACTTTGAAAAAATTTCAACTGGAATTTTAACAATTTTTTGACGTGAAATTGTAAACATGTGGCCATGGATTTTGAAAATTCTAGAGAGAATTTTTAAAGCTTCAAGAGAATTTCAACAATTTTGAGAGGGATTTGAAAAGTTTCAATGGGAATGGGAAGAATTGGGACAAAAATTGGAAAATTTTTAAGGGACTTTGAAAAAATTTCAACTGGAATTTTAGCCATTTTTTGACGTGAAATTGTAAACATGTGGCCATGGATTTTGAAAATTCTAGAGAGAATTTTAAAAGCTTCAACAGAATTTCAACAATTTTGAGAGGGATTTGAAAAGTTTCAATGGGAATGGGAAGAATTGGGACAAAAATTGGAAAATTTTTAAGGGACTTTGAAAAAATTTCAACTGGAATTTTAGCCAATTTTTGACGTGAAATTGTAAACATGTGGCCATGGATTTTGAAAATTCTAGAGAGAATTTTAAAGCTTCAAGAGAATTTCAACAATTTGGAGAGGGATTTGAAAAGTTTCAATGGGAATGGGAAGAATTGGGACAAAAATTGGAAAATTTGTAAGGGACTTTGAAAAAATTTCAACTGGAATTTTAGCCATTTTTTGACGTGAAATTGTAAACATGTGGACATGGATTTTGAAAATTCTAGAGAGAATTTTAAAAGCTTCAACAGAATTTCAACAATTTTGAGAGGGATTTGAAAAGTTTCAATGGGAATGGGAAGAATTGGGACAAAAATTGGAAAATTTTTAAGGGACTTTGAAAAAATTTCAACTGGAATTTTAGCCATTTTTTGACGTGAAATTGTAAACATGTGGCCATGGATTTTGAAAATTCTAGAGAGAATTTTAAAAGCTTCAACAGAATTTTAACAATTTTGAGAGGGATTTGAAAAGTTTCAATGGGAATGGGAAGAATTGGGACAAAAATTGGAAAATTTATAAGGGACTTTGAAAAAATTTCAACTGGAATTTTAGCCATTTTTTTATGTGAAATTGTAAACATGTGGCCATGGATTTTGAAAATTCTAGAGAGAATTTTAAAAGCTTCAACAGAATTTCAACAATTTTGAGAGGGATTTGAAAAGTTTCAATGGGAATGGGAAGAATTGGGACAAAAATTGGAAAATTTTTAAGGGACTTTGAAAAAATTTCAACTGGAATTTTAGCCATTTTTTGACGTGAAATTGTAAACATGTGGCCATGGATTTTGAAAATTCTAGAGAGAATTTTTAAAGCTTCAAGAGAATTTCAACAATTTTGAGAGGGATTTGAAAAGTTTCAATGGGAATGGGAAGAATTGGGACAAAAATTGGAAAATTTTTAAGGGACTTTGAAAAAATTTCAACTGGAATTTTAGCCATTTTTTGACGTGAAATTGTAAACATGTGGCCATGGATTTTGAAAATTCTAGAGAGAATTTTAAAAGCTTCAACAGAATTTCAACAATTTTGAGAGGGATTTGAAAAGTTTCAATGGGAATGGGAAGAATTGGGACAAAAATTGGAAAATTTTTAAGGGACTTTGAAAAAATTTCAACTGGAATTTTAGCAATTTTTTGACGTGAAATTGTAAACATGTGGCCATGGATTTTGAAAATTCTAGAGAGAATTTTAAAGCTTCAAGAGAATTTCAACAATTTTGAGAGGGATTTGAAAAGTTTCAATGGGAATGGGAAGAATTGGGACAAAAATTGGAAAATTTTTAAGGGACTTTGAAAAAATTTCAACTGGAATTTTAGCCATTTTTTGACGTGAAATTGTAAACATGTGGCCATGGATTTTGAAAATTCTAGAGAGAATTTTAAAAGCTTCAACAGAATTTCAACAATTTTGAGAGGGATTTGAAAAGTTTCAATGGGAATGGGAAGAATTGGGACAAAAATTGGAAAATTTTTAAGGGACTTTGAAAAAATTTCAACTGGAATTTTAGCCAATTTTTGACGTGAAATTGTAAACATGTGGACATGGATTTTGAAAATTCTAGAGAGAATTTTAAAAGCTTCAAGAGAATTTCAACAATTTGGAGAGGGATTTGAAAAGTTTCAATGGGAATGGGAAGAATTGGGACAAAAATTGGAAAATTTGTAAGGGACTTTGAAAAAATTTCAACTGGAATTTTAGCCATTTTTTGACGTGAAATTGTAAACATGTGGACATGGATTTTGAAAATTCTAGAGAGAATTTTAAAAGCTTCAACAGAATTTCAACAATTTTGAGAGGGATTTGAAAAGTTTCAATGGGAATGGGAAGAATTGGGACAAAAATTGGAAAATTTTTAAGGGACTTTGAAAAAATTTCAACTGGAATTTTAGCCATTTTTTGACGTGAAATTGTAAACATGTGGCCATGGATTTTGAAAATTCTAGAGAGAATTTTAAAAGCTTCAACAGAATTTTAACAATTTTGAGAGGGATTTGAAAAGTTTCAATGGGAATGGGAAGAATTGGGACAAAAATTGGAAAATTTATAAGGGACTTTGAAAAAATTTCAACTGGAATTTTTAGCCATTTTTTTATGTGAAATTGTAAACATGTGGCCATGGATTTTGAAAATTCTAGAGAGAATTTTAAAAGCTTCAAGAGAATTTCAACAATTTTGAGAGGGATTTGAAAAGTTTCAATGGGAATGGGAAGAATTGGGACAAAAATTGGAAAATTTTTAAGGGACTTTGAAAAAATTTCAACTGGAATTTTAGCCATTTTTTGACGTGAAATTGTAAACATGTGGCCATGGATTTTGAAAATTCTAGAGAGAATTTTAAAAGCTTCAACAGAATTTCAACAATTTTGAGAGGGATTTGAAAAGTTTCAATGGGAATGGGAAGAATTGGGACAAAAATTGGAAAATTTTTAAGGGACTTTGAAAAAATTTCAACTGGAATTTTAGCCATTTTTTGACGTGAAATTGTAAACATGTGGCCATGGATTTTGAAAATTCTAGAGAGAATTTTAAAAGCTTCAACAGAATTTCAACAATTTTGAGAGGGATTTGAAAAGTTTCAATGGGAATGGGAAGAATTGGGACAAAAATTGGAAAATTTTGAAGGGACTTTGAAAAAATTTCAACTGGAATTTTAGCCAATTTTTGACGTGAAATTGTAAACATGTGGACATGGATTTTGAAAATTCTAGAGAGAATTTTAAAAGCTTCAAGAGAATTTCAACAATTTGGAGAGGGATTTGAAAAGTTTCAATGGGAATGGGAAGAATTGGGACAAAAATTGGAAAATTTGTAAGGGACTTTGAAAAAATTTCAACTGGAATTTTAGCCATTTTTTGACGTGAAATTGTAAACATGTGGACATGGATTTTGAAAATTCTAGAGAGAATTTTAAAAGCTTCAACAGAATTTCAACAATTTTGAGAGGGATTTGAAAAGTTTCAATGGGAATGGGAAGAATTGGGACAAAAATTGGAAAATTTTTAAGGGACTTTGAAAAAATTTCAACTGGAATTTTAGCCATTTTTTGACGTGAAATTGTAAACATGTGGCCATGGATTTTGAAAATTCTAGAGAGAATTTTAAAAGCTTCAACAGAATTTTAACAATTTTGAGAGGGATTTGAAAAGTTTCAATGGGAATGGGAAGAATTGGGACAAAAATTGGAAAATTTATAAGGGACTTTGAAAAAATTTCAACTGGAATTTTAGCCATTTTTTTATGTGAAATTGTAAACATGTGGCCATGGATTTGAAAATTCTAGAGAGAATTTTAAAAGCTTCAACAGAATTTCAACAATTTTGAGAGGGATTTGAAAAGTTTCAATGGGAATGGGAAGAATTGGGACAAAATTGGAAAATTTTTAAGGGACTTTGAAAAAATTTCAACTGGAATTTTAGCCATTTTTTGACGTGAAATTGTAAACATGTGGCCATGGATTTTGAAAATTCTAGAGAGAATTTTTAAAGCTTCAAGAGAATTTCAACAATTTTGAGAGGGATTTGAAAAGTTTCAATGGGAATGGGAAGAATTGGGACAAAAATTGGAAAATTTTTAAGGGACTTTGAAAAAATTTCAACTGGAATTTTAGCCATTTTTTGACGTGAAATTGTAAACATGTGGCCATGG
>NW_028116259.1:0-99805 GCF_964273445.1 Streptopelia decaocto
ATTGAAACTTTTCAAATCTCTCTCAAAATTGTGGAAATTCTGTTGAAGCTTTTAAAATTCTCTCTAGAATTTTCAAAATCCATGTCCACATGTTTACAATTTCACGTCAAAAAATGGCTAAAATTCCAGTTGAAATTTTTTCAAAGTCCCTTAAAAATTTTCCAATTTTTGTCCCAATTCTTCCCATTCCCATTGAAACTTTTCAAATCCCTCTCTAAATTGTTGAAATTCTCTTGAAGCTTTTAAAATTCTCTCTAGAATTTTCAAAATCCATGTACACGTGTTTACAATTTCACATTAAAAAATGGCTAAAATGCCAGTTGAAATTTTTTCAAAGTCCCTTAACAATTTTCCAATTTTTGTCCCAATTCTTCCCATTCCCATTGAAACTTTTCAAATCCCTCTCAAAATTGTTGAAATTCTGTTGAAGCTTTTAAAATTCTCTCTAGAATTTTCAAAATCCATGTCCACATGTTTACAATTACACATAAAAAAATTGCTAAAATTCCAGTTGAAATTTTTTCAAAGTCCCTTAAAAATTTTCCAATTTTTGTCCCAATTCTTCCCATTCCCATTGAAACTTTTCAAATCCCTCTCAAAATTGTTGAAATTCTCTTGAAGCTTTTAAAATTCTCTCTAGAATTTTCAAAATCCATGTCCACATGTTTACAATTTCACGTAACAAAATGGCTAAAATTCCAGTTGAAATTTTTTCAAAGTCCCTTAAAAATTTTCCAATTTTTGTCCCAATTCTTCCCATTCCCATTGAAACTTTTCAAATCCCTCTCAAAATTGTTGAAATTCTCTTGAAGCTTTTAAAATTCTCTCTAGAATTTTCAAAATCCATGTACACGTGTTTACAATTTCACATTAAAAAATGGCTAAAATTCCAGTTGAAATTTTTTCAAAGTCCCTTAACAATTTTCCAATTTTTGTCCCAATTCTTCCCATTCCCATGGAAACTTTTCAAATCCCTCTCAAAATTGTTGAAATTCTCTTGAAGCTTTTAAAATTCTCTCTAGAATTTTCAAAATCCATGGCCACATGTTTACAATTTCACGTAACAAAATGGCTAAAATTCCAGTTGAAATTCTTTCAAAGTCCCTTAAAAATTTTCCAATTTTTGTCCCAATTCTTCCCATTCCCATTGAAACTTTTCAAATCCCTTTCAAAATTGTTGAAATTCTCTTGAAGCTTTTAAAATTCTCTCTAGAATTTTCAAAATCCATGTCCACGTGTTTACAATTTCACATTAAAAAATGGCTAAAATTCCAGTTGAAATTTTTTCAAAGTCCCTTAACAATTTTCCAATTTTTGTCCCAATTCTTCCCATTCCCATTGAAACTTTTCAAATCCCTCTCAAAATTGTTGAAATTCTCTTGAAGCTTTTAAAATTCTCTCTAGAATTTTCAAAATCCATGTCCACATGTTTACAATTTCACGTAACAAAATGGCTAAAATTCCAGTTGAAATTTTTTCAAAGTCCCTTAAAAATTTTCCAATTTTTGTCCCAATTCTTCCCATTCCCATGGAAACTTTTCAAATCCCTCTCAAAATTGTTGAAATTCTCTTGAAGCTTTTAAAATTCTCTCTAGAATTTTCAAAATCCATGGCCACATGTTTACAATTTCACGTCAAAAAATGGCTAAAATTCCAGTTGAAATTTTTTCAAAGTCCCTTAACAATTTTCCAATTTTTGTCCCAATTCTTCCCATTCCCATTGAAACTTTTCAAATCCCTCTCAAAATTGTTGAAATTCTCTTGAAGCTTTTAAAATTCTCTCTAGAATTTTCAAAATCCATGTCCACATGTTTACAATTTCACATAAAAAAATTGCTAAAATTCCAGTTGAAATTTTTTCAAAGTCCCTTAAAAATTTTCCAATTTTTGTCCCAATTCTTCCCATTCCCATTGAAACTTTTCAAATCCCTCTCAAAATTGTTGAAATTCTCTTGAAGCTTTTAAAATTCTCTCTAGAATTTTCAAAATCCATGTCCACATGTTTACAATTTCACGTCAAAAAATTGCTAAAATTCCAGTTGAAATTTTTTCAAAGTCCCTGAAAAATTTTCCAATTTTTGTCCCAATTCTTCCCATTCCCATTGAAACTTTTCAAATCCCTCTCAAAATTGTTGAAATTCTCTTGAAGCTTTTAAAATTCTCTCTAGAATTTTCAAAATCCACTTCAACATGTTTACAATTTCACGTCAAAAAATGGCTAAAATTCCAGTTGAAATTTTTTCAAAGTCCCTTAAAAATTTTCCAATTTTTGTCCCAATTCTTCCCATTCCCATTGAAACTTTTCAAATCCCTCTCAAAATTGTTGAAATTCTGTTGAAGCTTTTAAAATTCTCTCTAGAATTTTCAAAATCCACTTCAACATGTTTACAATTTCACGTCAAAAAATTGCTAAAATTCCAGTTGAAATTTTTTCAAAGTCCCTTAAAAATTTTCCAATTTTTGTCCCAATTCTTCCCATTCCCATTGAAACTTTTCAAATCCCTCTCAAAATTGTTGAAATTCTCTTGAAGCTTTTAAAATTCTCTCTAGAATTTTCAAAATCCATGTCCACAAGTTTACAATTTCACGTCAAAAAATGGCTAAAATTCCAGTTGAAATTTTTTCAAAGTCCCTTAAAAATTTTCCAATTTTTGTCCCAATTCTTCCCATTCCCATTGAAACTTTTCAAATCCCTCTCTAAATTGTTGAAATTCTCTTGAAGCTTTTAAAATTCTCTCTAATATTTTCAAAATCCACTTCAACATGTTTACAATTTCACGTCAAAAAATTGCTAAAATTCCAGTTGAAATTTTTTCAAAGTCCCTTAAAAATTTTCCAATTTTTGTCCCAATTCTTCCCATTCCCATTGAAACTTTTCAAATCCCTCTCAAAATTGTTGAAATTCTGTTGAAGCTTTTAAAATTCTCTCTAGAATTTTCAAAATCCATGTCCACATGTTTACAATTACACATAAAAAAATTGCTAAAATTCCAGTTGAAATTTTTTCAAAGTCCCTTAAAAATTTTCCAATTTTTGTCCCAATTCTTCCCATTCCCATTGAAACTTTTCAAATCCCTCTCAAAATTGTTGAAATTCTCTTGAAGCTTTTAAAATTCTCTCTAGAATTTTCAAAATCCATGTCCACATGTTTACAATTTCACGTAAAAAAATGGCTAAAATTCCAGTTGAAATTTTTTCAAAGTCCCTTCAAAATTTTCCAATTTTTGTCCCAATTCTTCCCATTCCCATTGAAACTTTTCAAATCCCTCTCAAAATTGTTGAAATTCTCTTGAAGCTTTTAAAATTCTCTCTAGAATTTTCAAAATCCATGTCCACGTGTTTACAATTTCACATTAAAAAATGGCTAAAATTCCAGTTGAAATTTTTTCAAAGTCCCTTAACAATTTTCCAATTTTTGTCCCAATTCTTCCCATTCCCATTGAAACTTTTCAAATCCCTCTCAAAATTGTTGAAATTCTCTTGAAGCTTTTAAAATTCTCTCTAGAATTTTCAAAATCCATGTCCACATGTTTACAATTTCACGTAACAAAATGGCTAAAATTCCAGTTGAAATTCTTTCAAAGTCCCTTAAAAATTTTCCAATTTTTGTCCCAATTCTTCCCATTCCCATTGAAACTTTTCAAATCCCTTTCAAAATTGTTGAAATTCTCTTGAAGCTTTTAAAATTCTCTCTAGAATTTTCAAAATCCATGTCCACGTGTTTACAATTTCACATTAAAAAATGGCTAAAATTCCAGTTGAAATTTTTTCAAAGTCCCTTAAAAATTTTCCAATTTTTGTCCCAATTCTTCCCATTCCCATTGAAACTTTTCAAATCCCTCTCAAAATTGTTGAAATTCTCTTGAAGCTTTTAAAATTCTCTCTAGAATTTTCAAAATCCATGTCCACATGTTTACAATTTCACGTAACAAAATGGCTAAAATTCCAGTTGAAATTTTTTCAAAGTCCCTTAAAAATTTTCCAATTTTTGTCCCAATTCTTCCCATTCCCATTGAAACTTTTCAAATCCCTCTCAAAATTGTTGAAATTCTCTTGAAGCTTTTAAAATTCTCTCTAGAATTTTCAAAATCCATGGCCACATGTTTACAATTTCACGTCAAAAAATTGCTAAAATTCCAGTTGAAATTTTTTCAAAGTCCCTGAAAAATTTTCCAATTTTTGTCCCAATTCTTCCCATTCCCATTGAAACTTTTCAAATCCCTCTCAAAATTGTTGAAATTCTCTTGAAGCTTTTAAAATTCTCTCTAGAATTTTCAAAATCCATGTCCACATGTTTACAATTTCACATAAAAAAATTGCTAAAATTCCAGTTGAAATTTTTTCAAAGTCCCTTAAAAATTTTCCAATTTTTGTCCCAATTCTTCCCATTCCCATTGAAACTTTTCAAATCCCTCTCAAAATTGTTGAAATTCTCTTGAAGCTTTTAAAATTCTCTCTAGAATTTTCAAAATCCATGTCCACATGTTTACAATTTCACGTCAAAAAATTGCTAAAATTCCAGTTGAAATTTTTTCAAAGTCCCTGAAAAATTTTCCAATTTTTGTCCCAATTCTTCCCATTCCCATTGAAACTTTTCAAATCCCTCTCAAAATTGTTGAAATTCTCTTGAAGCTTTTAAAATTCTCTCTAGAATTTTCAAAATCCACTTCAACATGTTTACAATTTCACGTCAAAAAATGGCTAAAATTCCAGTTGAAATTTTTTCAAAGTCCCTTAAAAATTTTCCAATTTTTGTCCCAATTCTTCCCATTCCCATTGAAACTTTTCAAATCCCTCTCAAAATTGTTGAAATTCTGTTAAAGCTTTTAAAATTCTCTCTAGAATTTTCAAAATCCATGTCCACAAGTTTACAATTTCACGTCAAAAAATGGCTAAAATTCCAGTTGAAATTTTTTCAAAGTCCCTTAAAAATTTTCCAATTTTTGTCCCAATTCTTCCCATTCCCATTGAAACTTTTCAAATCCCTCTCAAAATTGTTGAAATTCTGTTGAAGCTTTTAAAATTCTCTCTAGAATTTTCAAAATCCATGTCCACAAGTTTACAATTTCACGTCAAAAAATGGCTAAAATTCCAGTTGAAATTTTTTCAAAGTCCCTTCAAAATTTTCCAATTTTTGTCCCAATTCTTCCCATTCCCATGGAAACTTTTCAAATCCCTCTCAAAATTGTAGAAATTCTGTTAAAGCTTTTAAAATTCTCTCTAGAATTTTCAAAATCCATGTCCACATGTTTACAATTTCACGTCAAAAAATGGCTAAAATTCCAGTTGAAATTTTTTCAAAGTCCCTTAAAAATTTTCCAATTTTTGTCCCAATTCTTCCCATTCCCATTGAAACTTTTCAAATCCCTCTCAAAATTGTTGAAATTCTGTTGAAGATTTTAAAATTCTCTCTAGAATTTTCAAAAACCACTTCAACATGTTCACAATTTCACGTCATAAAATGGCTAAAATTCCAGTTGAAATTTTTTCAAAGTCCCTTAAAAATTTTCCAATTTTTGTCCCAATTCTTCCCATTCCCATTGAAACTTTTCAAATCCCTCTCAAAATTGTTGAAATTCTGTTGAAGCTTTTAAAATTCTCTCTAGAATTTTCAAAATCCATGTCCACATGTTTACAATTTCACGTCAAAAAATGGCTAAAATTCCAGTTGAAATTTTTTCAAAGTCCCTTAAAAATTTTCCAATTTTTGTCCCAATTCTTCCCATTCCCATTGAAACTTCTCAAATCCCTCTCAAAATTGTTGAAATTCTGTTGAAGCTTTTAAAATTCTCTCTAGAATTTTCAAAATCCATGTCCACATGTTTACAATTTCACGTCAAAAAATGGCTAAAATTCCAGTTGAAATTTTTTCAAAGTCCCTTAAAAATTTTCCAATTTTTGTCCCAATTCTTCCCATTCCCATTGAAACTTTTCAAATCCCTCTCAAAATTGTTGAAATTCTGTTGAAGCTTTTAAAATTCTCTCTAGAATTTTCAAAATCCATGGCCACATGTTTACAATTTCACGTCAAAAAATGGCTAAAATTCCAGTTGAAATTTTTTCAAAGTCCCTTAAAAATTTTCCAATTTTTGTCCCAATTCTTCCCATTCCCATGGAAACTTTTCAAATCCCTCTCAAAATTGTTGAAATTCTGTTGAAGCTTTTAAAATTCTCTCTAGAATTTTCAAAATCCATGTCCACATGTTTACAATTTCACGTCAAAAAATGGCTAAAATACCAGTTGAAATTTTTTCAAAGTCCCTTAAAAATTTTCCAATTTTTGTCCCAATTCTTCCCATTCCCATTGAAACTTTTCAAATCCCTCTCAAAATTGTTGAAATTCTCTTGAAGCTTTTAAAATTCTCTCTAGAATTTTCAAAATCCATGTCCACATGTTTACAATTTCACGTAACAAAATGGCTAAAATTCCAGTTGAAATTTTTTCAAAGTCCCTTAAAAATTTTCCAATTTTTGTCCCAATTCTTCCCATTCCCATTGAAACTTTTCAAATCCCTTTCAAAATGTTGAAATTCTGTTGAAGCTTTTAAAATTCTCTCTAGAATTTTCAAAATCCATGGCCACGTGTTTACAATTTCACATTAAAAAATGGCTACAATTCCAGTTGAAATTTTTCAAAGTCCCTTAAAAATTTTCCAATTTTTGTCCCAATTCTTCCCATTCCCATTGAAACTTTTCAAATCCCTCTCAAAATTGTTGAAATTCTGTTGAAGCTTTTAAAATTCTCTCTAGAATTTTCAAAATCCATGGCCACATGTTTACAATTTCACGTCAAAAAATGGCTAAAATTCCAGTTGAAATTTTTTCAAAGTCCCTTAAAAATTTTCCAATTTTTGTCCCAATTCTTCCCATTCCCATTGAAACTTTTCAAATCCCTCTCAAAATTGTTGAAATTCTCTTGAAGCTTTTTAAAATTCTCTCTAGAATTTTCAAAATCCATGTCCACATGTTTACAATTTCACGTAACAAAATGGCTAAAATTCCAGTTGAAATTTTTTCAAAGTCCCTTAAAAATTTTCCAATTTTGTCCCAATTCTTCCCATTCCCATTGAAACTTTTCAAATCCCTCTCAAAATTGTTGAAATTCTCTTGAAGCTTTAAAATTCTCTCTAGAATTTTCAAAATCCATGTCCACATGTTTACAATTTCACGTAACAAAATGGCTAAAATTCCAGTTGAAATTTTTTCAAAGTCCCTTAAAAATTTTCCAATTTTTGTCCCAATTCTTCCCATTCCCATTGAAACTTTTCAAATCCCTCTCAAAATTGTTGAAATTCTCTTGAAGCTTTTAAAATTCTCTCTAGAATTTTCAAAATCCATGTCCACATGTTTACAATTTCACGTAACAAAATGGCTAAAATTCCAGTTGAAATTTTTTCAAAGTCCCTTAAAAATTTTCCAATTTTTGTCCCAATTCTTCCCATTCCCATTGAAACTTTTCAAATCCCTTTCAAAATTGTTGAAATTCTCTTGAAGCTTTTAAAATTCTCTCTAGAATTTTCAAAATCCATGTCCACGTGTTTACAATTTCACATTAAAAAATGGCTAAAATTCCAGTTGAAATTTTTTCAAAGTCCCTTAAAAATTTTCCAATTTTTGTCCCAATTCTTCCCATTCCCATTGAAACTTTTCAAATCCCTCTCAAAATTGTTGAAATTCTCTTGAAGCTTTTAAAATTCTCTCTAGAATTTTCAAAATCCATGTCCACATGTTTACAATTTCACGTCAAAAAATGGCTAAAATTCCAGTTGAAATTTTTTCAAAGTCCCTTAACAATTTTCCAATTTTTGTCCCAATTCTTCCCATTCCCATTGAAACTTTTCAAATCCCTCTCAAAATTGTTGAAATTCTCTTGAAGCTTTTAAAATTCTCTCTAGAATTTTCAAAATCCATGTCCACATGTTTACAATTTCACGTCAAAAAATGGCTAAAATTCCAGTTGAAATTTTTTCAAAGTCCCTTAAAAATTTTCCAATTTTTGTCCCAATTCTTCCCATTCCCATTGAAACTTTTCAAATCCCTCTCAAAATTGTTGAAATTCTGTTGAAGCTTTTAAAATTCTCTCTAGAATTTTCAAAATCCATGTCCACATGTTTCCAATTTCACATTAAAAAATGGCTAAAATTCCAGTTGAAATTTTTTCAAAGTCCCTTAAAAATTTTCCAATTTTTGTCCCAATTCTTCCCATTCCCATTGAAACTTTTCAAATCCCTCTCAAAATTGTTGAAATTCTCTTGAAGCTTTTAAAATTCTCTCTAGAATTTTCAAAATCCATGGCCACATGTTTACAATTTCACGTCAAAAAATGGCTAAAATTCCAGTTGAAATTTTTTCAAAGTCCCTTAAAAATTTTCCAATTTTTGTCCCAATTCTTCCCATTCCCATTGAAACTTTTCAAATCCCTCTCAAAATTGTTGAAATTCTCTTGAAGCTTTTAAAATTCTCTCTAGAATTTTCAAAATCCATGTCCACATGTTTACAATTTCACGTCAAAAAATGGCTAAAATTCCAGTTGAAATTTTTTCAAAGTCCCTGAAAAATTTTCCAATTTTTGTCCCAATTCTTCCCATTCCCATTGAAACTTTTCAAATCCCTCTCAAAATTGTTGAAATTCTGTTGAAGCTTTTAAAATTCTCTCTAGAATTTTCAAAATCCATGTCCACGTTTTTACAATTTCACATTAAAAAATTGCTAAAATTCCAGTTGAAATTTTTTCAAAGTCCCTTAAAAATTTTCCAATTTTTGTCCCAATTCTTCCCATTCCCATGGAAACTTTTCAAATCCCTCTCAAAATAGTTGAAATTCTGTTGAAGCTTTTAAAATTCTCTCTAGAATTTTCAAAATCCATGTCCACATGATTACAATTTCACGTCAAAAAATTGCTAAAATTCCAGTTGAAATTTTTTCAAAGTCCCTTAAAAATTTTCCCATTTTTGTCCCAATTCTTCCCATTCCCATTGAAACTTTTCAAATCCCTCTCAAAATTGTTGAAATTCTGTTGAAGCTTTTAAAATTCTCTCTAGAATTTTCAAAATCCATGGCCACATGTTTACAATTTCACATAAAAAAATGGCTAAAATTCCAGTTGAAATTTTTTCAAAGTCCCTTAAAATTTTTCTAATTTTTGTCCCAATTCTTCCCATTCCCATTGAAACTTTTCAAATCCCTCTCAAAATTGTTGAAATTCTCTTGAAGCTTTTAAAATTCTCTCTAGAATTTTCAAAATCCATGGCCACATGTTTACAATTTCACGTCAAAAAATGGCTAAAATTCCAGTTGAAATTTTTTCAAAGTCCCTTAAAAATTTTCCAATTTTTGTCCCAATTCTTCCCATTCCCATTGAAACTTTTCAAATCCCTCTCAAAATTGTTGAAATTCTCTTGAAGCTTTTAAAATTCTCTCTAGAATTTTCAAAATCCACTTCAACATGTTTACAATTTCACGTCAAAAATGGCTAAAATTCCAGTTGAAATTTTTTCAAAGTCCCTTAAAAATTTTCCAATTTTTGTCCCAATTCTTCCCATTCCCATTGAAACTTTTCAAATCCCTCTCAAAATTGTTGAAATTCTGTTGAAGCTTTTAAAATTCTCTCTAGAATTTTCAAAATCCGTGTCCACATGTTTACAATTTCACGTAACAAAATGGCTAAAATTCCAGTTGAAATTTTTTCAAAGTCCCTTAAAAATTTTCCAATTTTTGTCCCAATTCTTCCCATTCCCATTGAAACTTTTCAAATCCCTCTCAAAATTGTTGAAATTCTCTTGAAGCTTTTAAAATTCTCTCTAGAATTTTCAAAATCCATGTCCACGTGTTTACAATTTCACATTAAAAAATGGCTAAAATTCCAGTTGAAATTTTTTCAAAGTCCCTTAAAAATTTTCCAATTTTTGTCCCAATTCTTCCCATTCCCATTGAAACTTTTCAAATCCCTCTCAAAATTGTTGAAATTCTCTTGAAGCTTTTAAAATTCTCTCTAGAATTTTCAAAATCCATGTCCACATGTTTACAATTTCACGTCAAAAAATGGCTAAAATTCCAGTTGAAATTTTTTCAAAGTCCCTTCAAAATTTTCCAATTTTTGTCCCAATTCTTCCCATTCCCATTGAAACTTTTCAAATCCCTCTCAAAATTGTTGAAATTCTCTTGAAGCTTTTAAAATTCTCTCTAGAATTTTCAAAATCCACTTCAACATGTTTACAATTTCACGTCAAAAAATGGCTAAAATTCCAGTTGAAATTTTTTCAAAGTCCCTTAAAAATTTTCCAATTTTTGTCCCAATTCTTCCCATTCCCATTGAAACTTTTCAAATCCCTCTCAAAATTGTTGAAATTCTCTTGAAGCTTTTAAAATTCTCTCTAGAATTTTCAAAATCCGTGTCCACATGTTTACAATTTCACGTAACAAAATGGCTAAAATTCCAGTTGAAATTTTTTCAAAGTCCCTTAAAAATTTTCCAATTTTTGTCCCAATTCTTCCCATTCCCATTGAAACTTTTCAAATCCCTCTAAAAATTGTAGAAATTCTGTTGAAGCTTTTAAAATTCTCTCTAGAATTTTCAAAATCCATGTCCACGTGTTTACAATTTCACATTAAAAAATTGCTAAAATTCCAGTTGAAATTTTTTCAAAGTCCCTTAAAAATTTTCCAATTTTTGTCCCAATTCTTCCCATTCCCATTGAAACTTTTCAAATCCCTCTCAAAATTGTTGAAATTCTCTTGAAGCTTTTAAAATTCTCTCTAGAATTTTCAAAATCCATGGCCACATGTTTACAATTTCACGTCAAAAAATTGCTAAAATTCCAGTTGAAATTTTTTCAAAGTCCCTTAAGAATTTTCCAATTTTTGTCCCAATTCTTCCCATTCCCATGGAAACTTTTCAAATCCCTCTCAAAATTGTTGAAATTCTCTTGAAGCTTTTAAAATTCTCTCTAGAATTTTCAAAATCCATGTCCACATGTTTACAATTTCACGTCAAAAAATTGCTAAAATTCCAGTTGAAATTTTTTCAAAGTCCCTTAAGAATTTTCCAATTTTTGTCCCAATTCTTCCCATTCCCATTGAAACTTTTCAAATCCCTCTCAAAATTGTTGAAATTCTCTTGAAGCTTTTAAAATTCTCTCTAGAATTTTCAAAATCCATGTCCACATGTTTACAATTTCACGTCAAAAAATGGCTAAAATTCCAGTTGAAATTTTTTCAAAGTCCCTTAAAAATTTTCCAATTTTTGTCCCAATTCTTCCCATTCCCATTGAAACTTTTCAAATCCCTCTCAAAATTGTTGAAATTCTGTTGAAGCTTTTAAAATTCTCTCTAGAATTTTCAAAATCCATGTCCACGTGTTTACAATTTCACGTAACAAAATGGCTAAAATTCCAGTTGAAATTTTTTCAAAGTCCCTTAAAAATTTTCCAATTTCTGTCCCAATTCTTCCCATTCCCATTGAAACTTTTCAAATCCCTCTCAAAATTGTTGAAATTCTGTTGAAGCTTTTAAAATTCTCTCTAGAATTTTCAAAATCCATGTCCACGTGTTTACAATTTCACATTAAAAAATGGCTAAAATTCCAGTTGAAATTTTTTCAAAGTCCCTTAACAATTTTCCAATTTTTGTCCCAATTCTTCCCATTCCCATTGAAACTTTTCAAATCCCTCTCAAAATTGTTGAAATTCTCTTGAAGCTTTTAAAATTCTCTCTAGAATTTTCAAAATCCATGTCCACATGTTTACAATTTCACGTCAAAAAATTGCTAAAATTCCAGTTGAAATTTTTTCAAAGTCCCTTAAAAATTTTCCAATTTTTGTCCCAATTCTTCCCATTCCCATTGAAACTTTTCAAATCCCTCTCAAAATTGTTGAAATTCTCTTGAAGCTTTTAAAATTCTCTCTAGAATTTTCAAAATCCATGTCCACATGTTTACAATTTCACGTCAAAAAATGGCTAAAATTCCAGTTGAAATTTTTTCAAAGTCCCTTAAAAATTTTCCAATTTTTGTCCCAATTCTTCCCATTCCCATTGAAACTTTTCAAATCCCTCTCAAAATTGTTGAAATTCTCTTGAAGCTTTTAAAATTCTCTCTAGAATTTTCAAAATCCATGGCCACATGTTTACAATTTCACATAAAAAATGGCTAAAATTCCAGTTGAAATTTTTTCAAAGTCCCTTAAAAATTTTCCAATTTTTGTCCCAATTCTTCCCATTCCCATTGAAACTTTTCAAATCCCTCTCAAAATTGTTGAAATTCTCTTGAAGCTTTTAAAATTCTCTCTAGAATTTTCAAAATCCATGGCCACATGTTTACAATTTCACGTCAAAAAATGGCTAAAATTCCAGTTGAAATTTTTTCAAAGTCCCTTAAGAATTTTCCAATTTTTGTCCCAATTCTTCCCATTCCCATGGAAACTTTTCAAATCCCTCTCAAAATTGTTGAAATTCTCTTGAAGCTTTTAAAATTCTCTCTAGAATTTTCAAAATCCATGTCCACATGTTTACAATTTCACGTCAAAAAATTGCTAAAATTCCAGTTGAAATTTTTTCAAAGTCCCTTAAGAATTTTCCAATTTTTGTCCCAATTCTTCCCATTCCCATTGAAACTTTTCAAATCCCTCTCAAAATTGTTGAAATTCTGTTGAATCTTTTAAAATTCTCTCTAGAATTTTCAAAATCCATGTCCACCTGTTTACAATTTCACGTCAAAAAATGGCTAAAATTCCAGTTGAAATTTTTTCAAAGTCCCTTAAAAATTTTCCAATTTTTGTCCCAATTCTTCCCATTCCCATTGAAACTTTTCAAATCCCTCTCAAAATTGTTGAAATTCTGTTGAAGCTTTTAAAATTCTCTCTAGAATTTTCAAAATCCATGTCCACGTGTTTACAATTTCACGTAACAAAATGGCTAAAATTCCAGTTGAAATTTTTTCAAAGTCCCTTAAAAATTTTCCAATTTCTGTCCCAATTCTTCCCATTCCCATTGAAACTTTTCAAATCCCTCTCAAAATTGTTGAAATTCTCTTGAAGCTTTTAAAATTCTCTCTAGAATTTTCAAAATCCATGTCCACGTGTTTACAATTTCACATTAAAAAATGGCTAAAATTCCAGTTGAAATTTTTTCAAAGTCCCTTAACAATTTTCCAATTTTTGTCCCAATTCTTCCCATTCCCATTGAAACTTTTCAAATCCCTCTCAAAATTGTTGAAATTCTCTTGAAGCTTTTAAAATTCTCTCTAGAATTTTCAAAATCCATGTCCACATGTTTACAATTTCACGTCAAAAAATTGCTAAAATTCCAGTTGAAATTTTTTCAAAGTCCCTTAACAATTTTCCAATTTTTGTCCCAATTCTTCCCATTCCCATTGAAACTTTTCAAATCCCTCTCAAAATTGTTGAAATTCTCTTGAAGCTTTTAAAATTCTCTCTAGAATTTTCAAAATCCATGTCCACATGTTTACAATTTCACGTCAAAAAATTGCTAAAATTCCAGTTGAAATTTTTTCAAAGTCCCTTAAAAATTTTCCAATTTTTGTCCCAATTCTTCCCATTCCCATTGAAACTTTTCAAATCCCTCTCAAAATTGTTGAAATTCTCTTGAAGCTTTTAAAATTCTCTCTAGAATTTTCAAAATCCATGTCCACATGTTTACAATTTCACGTAACAAAATGGCTAAAATTCCAGTTGAAATTTTTTCAAAGTCCCTTAAAAATTTTCCAATTTTTGTCCCAATTCTTCCCATTCCCATTGAAACTTTTCAAATCCCTCTCAAAATTGTTGAAATTCTCTTGAAGCTTTTAAAATTCTCTCTAGAATTTTCAAAATCCATGTCCACATGTTTACAATTTCACGTAACAAAATGGCTAAAATTCCAGTTGAAATTTTTCAAAGTCCCTTAAAAATTTTCCAATTTTTGTCCCAATTCTTCCCATTCCCATTGAAACTTTTCAAATCCCTCTCAAAATTGTTGAAATTCTCTTGAAGCTTTTAAAATTCTCTCTAGAATTTTCAAAATCCATGTCCACATGTTTACAATTTCACGTCAAAAAATGGCTAAAATTCCAGTTGAAATTTTTTCAAAGTCCCTTAAAAATTTTCCAATTTTTGTCCCAATTCTTCCCATTCCCATTGAAACTTTTCAAATCCCTCTCAAAATTGTAGAAATTCTGTTAAAGCTTTTAAAATTCTCTCTAGAATTTTCAAAATCCATGTCCACGTGTTTACAATTTCACGTCAAAAAATGGCTAAAATTCCAGTTGAAATTTTTTCAAAGTCCCTTAAAAATTTTCCAATTTCTGTCCCAATTCTTCCCATTCCCATTGAAACTTTTCAAATCCCTCTCAAAATTGTTGAAATTCTGTTGAAGCTTTTAAAATTCTCTCTAGAATTTTCAAAATCCATGTCCACATGTTTACAATTTCACATAACAAAATGGCTAAAATTCCAGTTGAAATTTTTTCAAAGTCCCTTAAAAATTTTCCAATTTTTGTCCCAATTCTTCCCATTCCCATTGAAACTTTTCAAATCCCTCTCAAAATTGTTGAAATTCTCTTGAAGCTTTTAAAATTCTCTCTAGAATTTTCAAAATCCATGTCCACATGTTTACAATTTCACGTCAAAAAATGGCTAAAATTCCAGCTGAAATTTTTTCAAAGTCCCTTAAAAATTTTCCAATTTTTGTCCCAATTCTTCCCATTCCCATTGAAACTTTTCAAATCCCTCTCAAAATTGTTGAAATTCTCTTGAAGCTTTTAAAATTCTCTCTAGAATTTTCAAAATCCATGTCCACATGTTTACAATTTCACGTAACAAAATGGCTAAAATTCCAGTTGAAATTTTTCAAAGTCCCTTAAAAATTTTCCAATTTCTGTCCCAATTCTTCCCATTCCCATTGAAACTTTTCAAATCCTTCTCAAAATTGTAGAAATTCTGTTAAAGCTTTTAAAATTCTCTCTAGAATTTTCAAAATCCATGTCCACGTGTTTACAATTTCACATTAAAAAATGGCTAAAATTCCAGTTGAAATTTTTTCAAAGTCCCTTAAAAATTTTCCAATTTTTGTCCCAATTCTTCCCATTCCCATTGAAACTTTTCAAATCCCTCTCAAAATTGTTGAAATTCTGTTGAAGCTTTTAAAATTCTCTCTAGAATTTTCAAAATCCATGTCCACATGTTTACAATTTCACGTAACAAAATGGCTAAAATTCCAGTTGAAATTTTTCAAAGTCCCTTAAAAATTTTCCAATTTCTGTCCCAATTCTTCCCATTCCCATTGAAACTTTTCAAATCCCTCTCAAAATTGTTGAAATTCTCTTGAAGCTTTTAAAATTCTCTCTAGAATTTTCAAAATCCATGGCCACATGTTTACAATTTCACGTCAAAAAATTGCTAAAATTCCAGTTGAAATTTTTTCAAAGTCCCTTAAAAATTTTCCAATTTTTGTCCCAATTCTTCCCATTCGCATTGAAACTTTTCAAATCCCTCTCAAAATTGTTGAAATTCTCTTGAAGCTTTTAAAATTCTCTCTAGAATTTTCAAAATCCATGTCCACATGTTTACAATTTCACGTCAAAAAATGGCTAAAATTCCAGTTGAAATTTTTTCAAAGTCCCTTAAAAATTTTCCAATTTTTGTCCCAATTCTTCCCATTCCCATTGAAACTTTTCAAATCACTCTCAAAATTGTTGAAATTCTCTTGAAGCTTTTAAAATTCTCTCTAGAATTTTCAAAATCCATGGCCACATGTTTACAATTTCACGTCAAAAAATGGCTAAAATTCCAGTTGAAATTTTTTCAAAGTCCCTTAAAAATTTTCCAATTTTTGTCCCAATTCTTCCCATTCCCATTGAAACTTTTCAAATCCCTCTCAAAATTGTTGAAATTCTGTTGAAGCTTTTAAAATTCTCTCTAGAATTTTCAAAATCCACTTCAACATGTTTACAATTTCACATTAAAAAATGGCTAAAATTCCAGTTGAAATTTTTTCAAAGTCCCTTAAAAATTTTCCAATTTTTGTCCCAATTCTTCCCATTCCCATTGAAACTTTTCAAATCCCTCTCAAAATTGTTGAAATTCTCTTGAAGCTTTTAAAATTCTCTCTAGAATTTTCAAAATCCATGTCCACATGTTTACAATTTCACGTCAAAAAATGGCTAAAATTCCAGCTGAAATTTTTTCAAAGTCCCTTAAAAATTTTCCAATTTTTGTCCCAATTCTTCCCATTCCCATGGAAACTTTTCAAATCCCTCTCAAAATTGTTGAAATTCTCTTGAAGCTTTTAAAATTCCCTCTAGAATTTTCAAAATCCATGTCCACGTGTTTACAATTTCACATTAAAAAGTCGCTAAAATTCCAGTTGAAATTTTTTCAAAGTCCCTTAAAAATTTTCCAATTTCTGTCCCAATTCTTCCCATTCCCATTGAAACTTTTCAAATCCCTCTCAAAATTGTTGAAATTCTCTTGAAGCTTTTAAAATTCTCTCTAGAATTTTCAAAATCCATGTCCACATGTTTACAATTTCACGTCAAAAAATGGCTAAAATTCCAGTTGAAATTTTTTCAAAGTCCCTTAAAAATTTTCCAATTTTTGTCCCAATTCTTCCCATTCCCATTGAAACTTTTCAAATCCCTCTCAAAATTGTTGAAATTCTCTTGAAGCTTTTAAAATTCTCTCTAGAATTTTCAAAATCCACTTCAAAATGTTTACAATTTCACGTAACAAAATGGCTAAAATTCCAGTTGAAATTTTTTCAAAGTCCCTTAAAAATTTTCCAATTTTTGTCCCAATTCTTCCCATTCCCATTGAAACTTTTCAAATCCCTCTCAAAATTGTTGAAATTCTCTTGAAGCTTTTAAAATTCTCTCTAGAATTTTCAAAATCCATGGCCACATGTTTACAATTTCACGTAACAAAATGGCTAAAATTCCAGTTGAAATTTTTCAAAGTCCCTTAAAAATTTTCCAATTTTTGTCCCAATTCTTCCCATTCCCATGGAAACTTTTCAAATCCCTCTCAAAATTGTTGAAATTCTCTTGAAGCTTTTAAAATTCTCTCTAGAATTTTCAAAATCCATGTCCACATGTTTACAATTTCACGTCAAAAATGGCTAAAATTCCAGTTGAAATTTTTTCAAAGTCCCTTAAAAATTTTCCAATTTTTGTCCCAATTCTTCCCATTCCCATTGAAACTTTTCAAATCCCTCTCAAAATTGTTGAAATTCTGTTGAAGCTTTTAAAATTCTCTCTAGAATTTTCAAAATCCATGTCCACATGTTTACAATTTCACATAAAAAAATTGCTAAAATTCCAGTTGAAATTTTTTCAAAGTCCCTTAAAAATTTTCCAATTTTTGTCCCAATTCTTCCCATTCCCCATTGAAACTTTTCAAATCCCTCTCAAAATTGTTGAAATTCTCTTGAAGCTTTTAAAATTCTCTCTAGAATTTTCAAAATCCATGTCCACATGTTTACAATTTCACGTCAAAAAATGGCTAAAATTCCAGTTGAAATTTTTTCAAAGTCCCTTCAAAATTTTCCAATTTTTGTCCCAATTCTTCCCATTCCCATTGAGACTTTTGAAATCCTTCTCAAAATTGTAGAAATTCTGTTAAAGATTTAAAATTCTCTCTAGAATTTTCAAAATCCATGTCCACGTGTTTACAATTTCACATTAAAAAATTGCTAAAATTCCAGTTGAAATTTTTTCAAAGTCCCTTAAAAATTTTCCAATTTTTGTCCCAATTCTTCCCATTCCCATTGAAACTTTTCAAATCCCTCTCAAAATTGTTGAAATTCTCTTGAAGCTTTTAAAATTCTCTCTAGAATTTTCAAAATCCATGGCCACATGTTTACAATTTCACGTCAAAAAATGGCTAAAATTCCAGTTGAAATTTTTTCAAAGTCCCTTAAAAATTTTCCAATTTTTGTCCCAATTCTTCCCATTCCCATGGAAACTTTTCAAATCCCTCTCAAAATTGTTGAAATTCTGTTGAAGCTTTTAAAATTCTCTCTAGAATTTTCAAAATCCATGTCCACATGTTTACAATTTCACGTAAAAAATGGCTAAAATTCCAGTTGAAATTTTTTCAAAGTCCCTTAAAAATTTTCCAATTTTTGTCCCAATTCTTCCCATTCCCATTGAAACTTTTCAAATCCCTCTCAAAATTGTTGAAAT
Source organism: Streptopelia decaocto (assembly GCF_964273445.1). Lineage (NCBI taxonomy): Eukaryota > Metazoa > Chordata > Aves > Columbiformes > Columbidae > Streptopelia > Streptopelia decaocto. Next base: position 18,173 of record NW_028116259.1, read on the forward strand.
TCTCTTGAAGCTTTTAAAATTCTCTCTAGAATTTTCAAAATCCATGTCCACGTGTTTACAATTTCACATTAAAAAATCGCTAAAATTCCAGTTGAAATTTTTTCAAAGTCCCTTAAAAATTTTCCAATTTCTGTCCCAATTCTTCCCATTCCCATTGAAACTTTTCAAATCCCTCTCAAAATTGTTGAAATTCTCTTGAAGCTTTTAAAATTCTCTCTAGAATTTTCAAAATCCATGTCCACATGTTTACAATTTCACGTCAAAAAATTGCTAAAATTCCAGTTGAAATTTTTTCAAAGTCCCTTAAAAATTTTCCAATTTTTGTCCCAATTCTTCCCATTCGCATTGAAACTTTTCAAATCCCTCTCAAAACTGTTGAAATTCTGTTGAAGCTTTTAAAATTCTCTCTAGAATTTTCAAAATCCATGTCCACATGTTTACAATTTCACGTCAAAAAATGGCTAAAATTCCAGTTGAAATTTTTTCAAAGTCCCTTAAAAATTTTCCAATTTTTGTCCCAATTCTTCCCATTCCCATTGAAACTTTTCAAATCCCTCTCAAAAGTGTTGAAATTCTGTTGAAGCTTTTAAAATTCTCTCTAGAATTTTCAAAATCCATGTCCACATGTTTAAAATTTCACATAAAAAAATGGCTAAAATTCCAGTTGAAATTTTTTCAAAGTCCCTTAAAAATTTTCCAATTTTTGTCCCAATTCTTCCCATTCCCATTGAAACTTTTCAAATCCCTCTCAAAATCGTTGAAATTCTGTTGAAGCTTTTAAAATTCTCTCTAGAATTTTCAAAATCCATGGCCACATGTTTACAATTTCACGTCAAAAAATGGCTAAAATTCCAGTTGAAATTTTTTCAAAGTCCCTTAAAAATTTTCCAATTTTTGTCCCAATTCTTCCCATTCCCATTGAAACTTTTCAAATCCCTCTCAAAATTGTTGAAATTCTCTTGAAGCTTTTAAAATTCTCTCTAGAATTTTCAAAATCCATGTCCACATGTTTACAATTTCACGTCAAAAAATGGCTAAAATTCCAGTTGAAATTTTTTCAAAGTCCCTTAAAAATTTTCCAATTTTTGTCCCAATTCTTCCCATTCCCATTGAAACTTTTCAAATCCCTCTCAAAATTGTTGAAATTCTCTTGAAGCTTTTAAAATTCTCTCTAGAATTTTCAAAATCCATGGCCACATGTTTACAATTTCATGTCAAAAAATGGCTAAAATTCCAGTTGAAATTTTTTCAAAGTCCCTTAAAAATTTTCCAATTTTTGTCCCAATTCTTCCCATTCCCATTGAAACTTTTCAAATCCCTCTCAAAATTGTTGAAATTCTCTTGAAGCTTTTAAAATTCTCTCTAGAATTTTCAAAATCCATGTCCACGTGTTTACAATTTCACATTAAAAAATCGCTAAAATTCCAGTTGAAATTTTTTCAAAGTCCCTTAAAAATTTTCCAATTTCTGTCCCAATTCTTCCCATTCCCATTGAAACTTTTCAAATCCCTCTCAAAATTGTTGAAATTCTGTTGAAGCTTTTAAAATTCTCTCTAGAATTTTCAAAATCCATGTCCACATGTTTACAATTTCACATAAAAAAATTGCTAAAATTCCAGTTGAAATTTTTTCAAAGTCCCTTAAAAATTTTCCAATTTTTGTCCCAATTCTTCCCATTCCCATTGAAACTTTTCAAATCCCTCTCAAAATTGTTGAAATTCTCTTGAAGCTTTTAAAATTCTCTCTAGAATTTTCAAAATCCATGTCCACATGTTTACAATTTCACGTCAAAAAATTGGTAAAATTCAAGTTGAAATTTTTTCATAGTCCCTTAAAAATTTTCCAATTTTTGTCCCAATTCTTCCCATTCCCATTGAAACTTTTCAAATCCCTCTCAAAATTGTTGAAATTCTGTTGAAGCTTTTAAAATTCTCTCTAGAATTTTCAAAATCCACTTCAACATGTTTACAATTTCACATCAAAAAATGGCTAAAATTCCAGTTGAAATTTTTTCAAAGTCCCTTAAAAATTTTCCAATTTTTGTCCCAATTCTTCCCATTCCCATTGAAACTTTTCAAATCCCTCTCAAAATTGTTGAAATTCTGTTGAAGCTTTTAAAATTCTCTCTAGAATTTTCAAAATCCATGTCCACATGTTTACAATTTCACGTAACAAAATGGCTAAAATTCCAGTTGAAATTCTTTCAAAGTCCCTTAAAAATTTTCCAATTTTGTCCCAATTCTTCCCATTCCCATTGAAACTTTTCAAATCCCTCTCAAAATTGTTGAAATTCTCTTGAAGCTTTAAAAATTCTCTCTAGAATTTTCAAAATCCATGGCCACATGTTTACAATTTCACGTCAAAAAATGGCTAAAATTCCAGTTGAAATTTTTTCAAAGTCCCTTAAAAATTTTCCAATTTTTGTCCCAATTCTTCCCATTCCCATTGAAACTTTTCAAATCCCTCTCAAAATTGTTGAAATTCTCTTGAAGCTTTTAAAATTCTCTCTAGAATTTTCAAAATCCATGGCCACATGTTTACAATTTCACGTCAAAAAATGGCTAAAATTCCAGTTGAAATTTTTTCAAAGTCCCTTAAAAATTTTCCAATTTTTGTCCCAATTCTTCCCATTCCCATTGAAACTTTTCAAATCCCTCTCAAAATTGTTGAAATTCTCTTGAAGCTTTTAAAATTCTCTCTAGAATTTTCAAAATCCATGTCCACATGTTTACAATTTCACGTCAAAAAATGGCTAAAATTCCAGTTGAAATTTTTTCAAAGTCCCTTCAAAATTTTCCAATTTTTGTCCCAATTCTTCCCATTCCCATTGAAACTTTTCAAATCCCTCTCAAAATTGTTGAAATTCTCTTGAAGCTTTTAAAATTCTCTCTAGAATTTTCAAAATCCATGTCCACATGTTTACAATTTCACGTCAAAAAATGGCTAAAATTCCAGTTGAAATTTTTTCAAAGTCCCTTAAAAATTTTCCAATTTTTGTCCCAATTCTTCCCATTCCCATTGAAACTTTTCAAATCCCTCTCAAAATTGTTGAAATTCTCTTGAAGCTTTTAAAATTCTCTCTAGAATTTTCAAAATCCATGTCCACATGTTTACAATTTCACGTCAAAAAATGGCTAAAATTCCAGTTGAAATTTTTTCAAAGTCCCTTAAAAATTTTCCAATTTTTGTCCCAATTCTTCCCATTCCCATTGAAACTTTTCAAATCCCTCTCAAAATTGTTGAAATTCTGTTGAAGCTTTTAAAATTCTCTCTAGAATTTTCAAAATCCACTTCAACATGTTTTCAATTTCACATAAAAAAATGGCTAAAATTCCAGTTGAAATTTTTTCAAAGTCCCTTAAAAATTTTCCAATTTTTGTCCCAATTCTTCCCATTCCCATTGAAACTTTTCAAATCCCTCTCAAAATTGTTGAAATTCTCTTGAAGCTTTTAAAATTCTCTCTAGAATTTTCAAAATCCATGTCCACATGTTTACAATTTCACGTCAAAAAATGGCTAAAATTCCAGTTGAAATTTTTTCAAAGTCCCTTAAAAATTTTCCAATTTTTGTCCCAATTCTTCCCATTCCCATGGAAACTTTTCAAATCCCTCTCCAAATTGTTGAAATTCTCTTGAAGCTTTTAAAATTCTCTCTAGAATTTTCAAAATCCATGGGCACATGTTTACAATTTCATGTCAATAAATGGCTAAAATTCCAGTTGAAATTTTTTCAAAGTCCCTTAAAAATTTTCCAATTTTTGTCCCAATTCTTCCCATTCCCATTGAAACTTTTCAAATCCCTCTCAAAATTGTTGAAATTCTGTTGAAGCTTTTAAAATTCTCTCTAGAATTTTCAAAATCCATGTCCACGTTTACAATTTCACGTCAAAAAATGGCTAAAATTCCAGTTGAAATTTTTTCAAAGTCCCTTAAAAATTTTCCAATTTTTGTCCCAATTCTTCCCATTCCCATTGAAACTTTTCAAATCCCTCTCAAAATTGTTGAAATTCTCTTGAAGCTTTTAAAATTCTCTCTAGAATTTTCAAAATCCATGGCCACATGTTTACAATTTCACGTCAAAAAATGGCTAAAATTCCAGTTGAAATTTTTTCAAAGTCCCTTAAAAATTTTCCAATTTTTGTCCCAATTCTTCCCATTCCCATTGAAACTTTTCAAATCCCTCTCAAAATTGTTGAAATTCTCTTGAAGCTTTTAAAATTCTCTCTAGAATTTTCAAAATCCATGTCCACATGTTTACAATTTCACGTCAAAAAATGGCTAAAATTCCAGTTGAAATTTTTTCAAAGTCCCTTAAAAATTTTCCAATTTTTGTCCCAATTCTTCCCATTCCCATTGAAACTTTTCAAATCCCTCTCAAAATTGTTGAAATTCTCTTGAAGCTTTTAAAATTCTCTCTAGAATTTTCAAAATCCATGTCCACGTTTACAATTTCACGTCAAAAAATGGCTAAAATTCCAGTTGAAATTTTTTCAAAGTCCCTTAAAAATTTTCCAATTTTTGTCCCAATTCTTCCCATTCCCATTGAAACTTTTCAAATCCCTCTCAAAATTGTTGAAATTCTGTTGAAGCTTTAAAAATTCTCTCTAGAATTTTCAAAATCCGTGTCCACATGTTTACAATTTCACGTCAAAAAATGGCTAAAATTCCAGTTGAAATTTTTTCAAAGTCCCTTAAAAATTTTCCAATTTTTGTCCCAATTCTTCCCATTCCCATTGAAACTTTTCAAATCCCTCTCAAAATTGTTGAAATTCTGTTGAAGCTTTTAAAATTCTCTCTAGAATTTTCAAAATCCATGTCCACATGTTTACAATTTCACATAAAAAAATTGCTAAAATTCCAGTTGAAATTTTTTCAAAGTCCCTTAAAAATTTTCCAATTTTTGTCCCAATTCTTCCCATTCCCATTGAAACTTTTCAAATCCCTCTCAAAATTGTCGAAATTCTCTTGAAGCTTTTAAAATTCTCTCTAGAATTTTCAAAATCCATGTCCACATGTTTACAATTTCACGTCAAAAAATGGCTAAAATTCCAGTTGAAATTTTTTCAAAGTCCCTTAAAAATTTTCCAATTTTTGTCCCAATTCTTCCCATTCCCATTGAAACTTTTCAAATCCCTCTCAAAATTGTTGAAATTCTGTTGAAGCTTTTAAAATTCTCTCTAGAATTTTCAAAATCCGTGTCCACGTTTACAATTTCACGTCAAAAAATGGCTAAAATTCCAGTTGAAATTTTTTCAAAGTCCCTTAAAAATTTTCCAATTTTTGTCCCAATTCTTCCCATTCCCATTGAAACTTTTCAAATCCCTCTCAAAATTGTTGAAATTCTCTTGAAGCTTTTAAAATTCTCTCTAGAATTTTCAAAATCCATGTCCACATGTTTACAATTTCACATAAAAAAATTGCTAAAATTCCAGTTGAAATTTTTTCAAAGTCCCTTAAAAATTTTCCAATTTTTGTCCCAATTCTTCCCATTCCCATTGAAACTTTTCAAATCCCTCTCAAAATTGTTGAAATTCTCTTGAAGCTTTTAAAATTCTCTCTAGAATTTGCAAAATCCATGTCCACATGTTTACAATTTCACGTCAAAAAATGGCTAAAATTCCAGTTGAAATGTTTTCAAAGTCCCTTAAAAATTTTCCAATTTTTGTCCCAATTCTTCCCATTCCCATTGAAACTTTTCAAATCCCTCTCAAAATTGTTGAAATTCTCTTGAAGCTTTTAAAATTCTCTCTAGAATTTTCAAAATCCATGTCCACATGTTTACAATTTCACGACAAAAAATGGCTAAAATTCCAGTTGAAATTTTTTCAAAGTCCCTTAAAAATTTTCCAATTTTTGTCCCAATTCTTCCCATTCCCATGGAAACTTTTCAAATCCCTCTCAAAATTGTTGAAATTCTGTTGAAGCTTTTAAAATTCTCTCTAGAATTTTCAAAATCCATGTCCACATGTTTACAATTTCACATAAAAAAATTGCTAAAATTCCAGTTGAAATTTTTTCAAAGTCCCTTAAAAATTTTCCAATTTTTGTCCCAATTCTTCCCATTCCCATTGAAACTTTTCAAATCCCTCTCAAAATTGTTGAAATTCTGTTGAAGCTTTTAAAATTCTCTCTAGAATTTTCAAAATCCATGGCCACATGTTTACAATTTCACGTCAAAAAATGGCTAAAATTCCAGTTGAAATTTTTTCAAAGTCCCTTAAAAATTTTCCAATTTTTGTCCCAATTCTTCCCATTCCCATTGAAACTTTTCAAATCCCTCTCAAAATTGTTGAAATTCTCTTGAAGCTTTTAAAATTCTCTCTAGAATTTTCAAAATCCATGGCCACATGTTTACAATTTCACGTCAAAAAATGGCTAAAATTCCAGTTGAAATTTTTTCAAAGTCCCTTAAAAATTTTCCAATTTTTGTCCCAATTCTTCCCATTCCCATTGAATCTTTTCAAATCCCTCTCAAAATTGTTGAAATTCTGTTGAAGCTTTTAAAATTCTCTCTAGAATTTTCAAAATCCATGTCCACATGTTTACAATTTCACATAAAAAAATGGCTAAAATTCCAGTTGAAATTTTTTCAAAGTCCCTTAAATATTTTCCCATTTTTGTCCCAATTCTTCCCATTCCCATTGAAACTTGTCAAATCCCTCTCTAAATTGTTGAAATTCTCTTGAAGCTTTTAAAATTCTCTCTAGAATTTTCAAAATCCATGTCCACATGTTTACAATTTCACGTCAAAAAATGGCTAAAATTCCAGTTGAAATTTTTTCAAAGTCCCTTAAAAATTTTCCAATTTTTGTCCCAATTCTTCCCATTCCCATTGAAACTTTTCAAATCCCTCTCAAAATTGTTGAAATTCTCTTGAAGCTTTTAAAATTCTCTCTAGAATTTTCAAAATCCATGTCCACATGTTTACAATTTCACGACAAAAAATGGCTAAAATTCCAGTTGAAATTTTTTCAAAGTCCCTTAAAAATTTTCCAATTTTTGTCCCAATTCTTCCCATTCCCATTGAAACTTTTCAAATCCCTCTCAAAATTGTAGAAATTCTGTTAAAGCTTTTAAAATTCTCTCTAGAATTTTCAAAATCCGTGTCCACGTTTACAATTTCACGTCAAAAAATGGCTAAAATTCCAGTTGAAATTTTTTCAAAGTCCCTTAAAAATTTTCCAATTTTTGTCCCAATTCTTCCCATTCCCATTGAAACTTTTCAAATCCCTCTCAAAATTGTTGAAATTCTCTTGAAGCTTTTAAAATTCTCTCTAGAATTTTCAAAATCCATGGCCACATGTTTACAATTTCACATAAAAAAATGGCTAAAATTCCAGTTGAAATTTTTTCAAAGTCCCTTAAAAATTTTCCAATTTTTGTCCCAATTCTTCCCATTCCCATTGAAACTTTTCAAATCCCTCTCAAAATTGTTGAAATTCTCTTGAAGCTTTTAAAATTCTCTCTAGAATTTTCAAAATCCATGGCCACATGTTTACAATTTCACGTCAAAAAATGGCTAAAATTCCAGTTGAAATTTTTTCAAAGTCCCTTAAAAATTTTCCAATTTTTGTCCCAATTCTTCCCATTCCCATTGAAACTTTTCAAATCCCTCTCAAAATTGTTGAAATTCTGTTGAAGCTTTTAAAATTCTCTCTAGAATTTTCAAAATCCATGTCCACATGTTTACAATTTCACGTCAAAATATGGCTAAAATTCCAGTTGAAATTTCTTCAAAGTCCCTTAAAAATTTTCCCATTTTTGTCCCAATTCTTCCCATTCCCATTGAAACTTTTCAAATCCCTCTCAAAATTGTTGAAATTCTCTTGAAGCTTTTAAAATTCTCTCTAGAATTTTCAAAATCCACTTCAACATGTTTACAATTTCACGTAACAAAATGGCTAAAATTCCAGTTGAAATTTTTTCAAAGTCCCTTAAAAATTTTCCAATTTTTGTCCCAATTCTTCCCATTCCCATTGAAACTTTTCAAATCCCTCTCAAAATTGTAGAAATTCTGTTAAAGCTTTTAAAATTCTCTCTAGAATTTTCAAAATCCGTGTCCACGTTTACAATTTCACGTCAAAAAATGGCTAAAATTCCAGTTGAAATTTTTTCAAAGTCCCTTAAAAATTTTCCAATTTTTGTCCCAATTCTTCCCATTCCCATTGAAACTTTTCAAATCCCTCTCAAAATTGTTGAAATTCTCTTGAAGCTTTTAAAATTCTCTCTAGAATTTTCAAAATCCATGGCCACATGTTTACAATTTCACATAAAAAAATGGCTAAAATTCCAGTTGAAATTTTTTCAAAGTCCCTTAAAAATTTTCCAATTTTTGTCCCAATTCTTCCCATTCCCATTGAAACTTTTCAAATCCCTCTCAAAATTGTTGAAATTCTCTTGAAGCTTTTAAAATTCTCTCTAGAATTTTCAAAATCCATGTCCACATGTTTACAATTTCACGTAACAAAATGGCTAAAATTCCAGTTGAAATTTTTTCAAAGTCCCTTAAAAATTTTCCAATTTTTGTCCCAATTCTTCCCATTCCCATTGAAACTTTTCAAATCCCTCTCAAAATTGTTGAAATTCTGTTGAAGCTTTAAAAATTCTCTCTAGAATTTTCAAAATCCGTGTCCACATGTTTACAATTTCACGTCAAAAAATGGCTAAAATTCCAGTTGAAATTTTTTCAAAGTCCCTTAAAAATTTTCCAATTTTTGTCCCAATTCTTCCCATTCCCATTGAAACTTTTCAAATCCCTCTCAAAATTGTTGAAATTCTCTTGAAGCTTTTAAAATTCTCTCTAGAATTTTCAAAATCCATGTCCACATGTTTACAATTTCACGTCAAAAAATTTCTAAAATTCCAGTTGAAATTTTTTCAAAGTCCCTTAAAAATTTTCCAATTTTTGTCCCAATTCTTCCCATTCCCATTGAAACTTTTCAAATCCCTCTCAAAATTGTTGAAATTCTGTTGAAGCTTTTAAAATTCTCTCTAGAATTTTCAAAATCCACTTCAACATGTTTACAATTTCACGTCAAAAAATGGCTAAAATTCCAGTTGAAATTTTTTCAAAGTCCCTTAAAAATTTTCCAATTTTTGTCCCAATTCTTCCCATTCCCATTGAAACTTTTCAAATCCCTCTCAAAATTGTTGAAATTCTCTTGAAGCTTTTAAAATTCTCTCTAGAATTTTCAAAATCCATGTCCACATGTTTACAATTTCACGTAACAAAATGGCTAAAATTCCAGTTGAAATTTTTGTCAAAGTCCCTTAAAAATTTTCCAATTTTTGTCCCAATTCTTCCCATTCCCATTGAAACTTTTCAAATCCCTCTCAAAATTGTCGAAATTCTCTTGAAGCTTTTAAAATTATCTCTAGAATTTTCAAAATCCACTTCAACATGTTTACAATTTCACGTCAAAAAATGGCTAAAATTCCAGTTGAAATTTTTTCAAAGTCCCTTAAAAATTTTCCAATTTTTGTCCCAATTCTTCCCATTCCCATTGAAACTTTTCAAATCCCTCTCAAAATTGTTGAAATTCTCTTGAAGCTTTTAAAATTCTCTCTAGAATTTTCAAAATCCATGTCCACATGTTTACAATTTCACGTAACAAAATGGCTAAAATTCCAGTTGAAATTTTTGTCAAAGTCCCTTAAAAATTTTCCAATTTTTGTCCCAATTCTTCCCATTCCCATTGAAACTTTTCAAATCCCTCTCAAAATTGTCGAAATTCTCTTGAAGCTTTTAAAATTATCTCTAGAATTTTCAAAATCCACTTCAACATGTTTACAATTTCACGTCAAAAAATGGCTAAAATTCCAGTTGAAATTTTTTCAAAGTCCCTTAAAAATTTTCCAATTTTTGTCCCAATTCTTCCCATTCCCATTGAAACTTTTCAAATCCCTCTCAAAATTGTTGAAATTCTCTTGAAGCTTTTAAAATTCTCTCTAGAATTTTCAAAATCCATGTCCACATGTTTACAATTTCACGTCAAAAAATGGCTAAAATTCCAGTTGAAATTTTTTCAAAGTCCCTTAAAAATTTTCCAATTTTTGTCCCAATTCTTCCCATTCCCATTGAAACTTTTAAATCCCTCTCAAAATTGTTGAAATTCTCTTGAAGCTTTTAAAAGTCTCTCTAGAATTTTCAAAATCCATGGCCACATGTTTACAATTTCACGTCAAAAAATTGCTAAAATTCCAGTTGAAATTTTTTCAAAGTCCCTTAAAAATTTTCCAATTTTTGTCCCAATTCTTCCCATTCCCATTGAAACTTTTCAAATCCCTCTCAAAATTGTTGAAATTCTCTTGAAGCTTTTAAAATTCTCTCTAGAATTTTCAAAATCCATGTCCACATGTTTACAATTTCACGTCAAAAAATGGCTAAAATTCCAGTTGAAATGTTTTCAAAGTCCCTTAAAAATTTTCCAATTTTTGTCCCAATTCTTCCCATTCCCATTGAAACTTTTCAAATCCCTCTCAAAATTGTTGAAATTCTGTTGAAGCTTTTAAAATTCTCTCTAGAATTTTCAAAATCCATGGCCACATGTTTACAATTTCACGTCAAAAAATGGCTAAAATTCCAGTTGAAATTTTTTCAAAGTCCCTTAAAAATTTTCCAATTTTTGTCCCAATTCTTCCCATTCCCATGGAAACTTTTCAAATCCCTCTCAAAATTGTTGAAATTCTGTTGAAGCTTTTAAAATTCTCTCTAGAATTTTCAAAATCCATGTCCACATGTTTACAATTTCACATTAAAAAATTGCTAAAATTCCAGTTGAAATTTTTTCAAAGTCCCTTAAAAATTTTCCAATTTTTGTCCCAATTCTTCCCATTCCCATTGAAACTTTTCAAATCCCTCTCAAAATTGTTGAAATTCTGTTGAAGCTTTTAAAATTCTCTCTAGAATTTTCAAAATCCATGTCCACAAGTTTACAATTTCACGTCAAAAAATGGCTAAAATTCCAGTTGAAATTTTTTCAAAGTCCCTTAAAAATTTTCCAATTTTTGTCCCAATTCTTCCCATTCCCATTGAAACTTTTCAAATCCCTCTCAAAATTGTTGAAATTCTCTTGAAGCTTTTAAAATTCTCTCTAGAATTTTCAAAATCCATGGCCACATGTTTACAATTTCACGTCACAAAATGGCTAAAATTCCAGTTGAAATTTTTTCAAAGTCCCTGAAAAATTTTCCAATTTTTGTCCCAATTCTTCCCATTCCCATTGAAACTTTTCAAATCCCTCTCAAAAGTGTTGAAATTCTGTTGAAGCTTTTAAAATTCTCTCTAGAATTTTCAAAATCCACTTCAACATGTTTACAATTTCACATAAAAAAATGGCTAAAATTCCAGTTGAAATTTTTTCAAAGTCCCTTAAAAATTTTCCAATTTTTGTCCCAATTCTTCCCATTCCCATTGAAACTTTTCAAATCCCTCTCAAAATTGTTGAAATTCTCTTGAAGCTTTTAAAATTCTCTCTAGAATTTTCAAAATCCATGTCCACATGTTTACAATTTCACGTCAAAAAATGGCTAAAATTCCAGTTGAAATTTTTTCAAAGTCCCTTAAAAATTTTCCAATTTTTGTCCCAATTCTTCCCATTCCCATTGAAACTTTTCAAATCCCTCTCAAAATTGTAGAAATTCTGTTAAAGCTTTTAAAATTCTCTCTAGAATTTTCAAAATCCGTGTCCACGTTTACAATTTCACGTCAAAAAATGGCTAAAATTCCAGTTGAAATTTTTTCAAAGTCCCTTAAAAATTTTCCAATTTTTGTCCCAATTCTTCCCATTCCCATTGAAACTTTTCAAATCCCTCTCAAAATTGTTGAAATTCTCTTGAAGCTTTTAAAATTCTCTCTAGAATTTTCAAATCCATGTCCACGTTTACAATTTCACGTCAAAAAATGGCTAAAATTCCAGTTGAAATTTTTTCAAAGTCCCTTAAAAATTTTCCAATTTTTGTCCCAATTCTTCCCATTCCCATTGAAACTTTTCAAATCCCTCTCAAATTGTTGAAATTCTCTTGAAGCTTTTAAAATTCTCTCTAGAATTTTCAAAATCCATGTCCACATGTTTACAATTTCACGTACAAAATGGCTAAAATTCCAGTTGAAATTTTTCAAAGTCCCTTAAAAATTTCCAATTTTTGTCCCAATTCTTCCCATTCCCATTGAAACTTTTCAAATCCCTCCCCTCTCAAAATTGTTGAAATTCTCTTGAAGCTTTTAAAATTCTCTCTAGAATTTTCAAAATCCGTGTCCACATGTTTACAATTTCACGTCAAAAAATGGCTAAAATTCCAGTTGAAATTTTTTCAAAGTCCCTTAAAAATTTTCCAATTTTTGTCCCAATTCTTCCCATTCCCATTGAAACTTTTCAAATCCCTCTCAAAATTGTTGAAATTCTCTTGAAGCTTTTAAAATTCTCTCTAGAATTTTCAAAATCCATGTCCACATGTTTACAATTTCACGTCAAAAAATTTCTAAAATTCCAGTTGAAATTTTTTCAAAGTCCCTTAAAAATTTTCCAATTTTTGTCCCAATTCTTCCCATTCCCATTGAAACTTTTCAAATCCCTCTCAAAATTGTTGAAATTCTGTTGAAGCTTTTAAAATTCTCTCTAGAATTTTCAAAATCCACTTCAACATGTTTACAATTTCACGTCAAAAAATGGCTAAAATTCCAGTTGAAATTTTTTCAAAGTCCCTTAAAAATTTTCCAATTTTTGTCCCAATTCTTCCCATTCCCATTGAAACTTTTCAAATCCCTCTCAAAATTGTTGAAATTCTCTTGAAGCTTTTAAAATTCTCTCTAGAATTTTCAAAATCCATGTCCACATGTTTACAATTTCACGTAACAAAATGGCTAAAATTCCAGTTGAAATTTTTTCAAAGTCCCTTAAAAATTTTCCAATTTTTGTCCCAATTCTTCCCATTCCCATTGAAACTTTTCAAATCCCTCTCAAAATTGTTGAAATTCTCTTGAAGCTTTTAAAATTCTCTCTAGAATTTTCAAAATCCATGTCCACATGTTTACAATTTCACGTCAAAAAATGGCTAAAATTCCAGTTGAAATGTTTTCAAAGTCCCTTAAAAATTTTCCAATTTTTGTCCCAATTCTTCCCATTCCCATTGAAACTTTTCAAATCCCTCTCAAAATTGTTGAAATTCTGTTGAAGCTTTTAAAATTCTCTCTAGAATTTTCAAAATCCATGGCCACATGTTTACAATTTCACGTCAAAAAATGGCTAAAATTCCAGTTGAAATTTTTTCAAAGTCCCTTAAAAATTTTCCAATTTTTGTCCCAATTCTTCCCATTCCCATGGAAACTTTTCAAATCCCTCTCAAAATTGTTGAAATTCTGTTGAAGCTTTTAAAATTCTCTCTAGAATTTTCAAAATCCATGTCCACATGTTTACAATTTCACATAAAAAAATTGCTAAAATTCCAGTTGAAATTTTTTCAAAGTCCCTGAAAAATTTTCCAATTTTTGTCCCAATTCTTCCCATTCCCATTGAAACTTTTCAAATCCCTCTCAAAATTGTTGAAATTCTGTTCAAGCTTTTAAAATTCTCTCTAGAATTTTCAAAATCCATGTCCACAAGTTTACAATTTCACGTCAAAAAATGGCTAAAATTCCAGTTGAAATTTTTTCAAAGTCCCTTAAAAATTTTCCAATTTTTGTCCCAATTCTTCCCATTCCCATTGAAACTTTTCAAATCCCTCTCAAAATTGTTGAAATTCTCTTGAAGCTTTTAAAATTCTCTCTAGAATTTTCAAAATCCATGGCACATGTTTACAATTTCACGTCAAAAAATGGCTAAAATTCCAGTTGAAATTTTTTCAAAGTCCCTTAAAAATTTTCCAATTTTTGTCCCAATTCTTCCCATTCCCATTGAAACTTTTCAAATCCCTCTCAAAAGTGTTGAAATTCTGTTGAAGCTTTTAAAATTCTCTCTAGAATTTTCAAAATCCACTTCAACATGTTTACAATTTCACATAAAAAAATGGCTAAAATTCCAGTTGAAATTTTTTCAAAGTCCCTTAAAAATTTTCCAATTTTTGTCCCAATTCTTCCCATTCCCATTGAAACTTTTCAAATCCCTCTCAAAATTGTTGAAATTCTCTTGAAGCTTTTAAAATTCTCTCTAGAATTTTCAAAATCCATGTCCACATGTTTACAATTTCACGTCAAAAAATGGCTAAAATTCCAGTTGAAATTTTTTCAAAGTCCCTGAAAAATTTTCCAATTTTTGTCCCAATTCTTCCCATTCCCATTGAAACTTTTCAAATCCCTCTCAAAATTGTAGAAATTCTGTTAAAGCTTTTAAAATTCTCTCTAGAATTTTCAAAATCCGTGTCCACGTTTACAATTTCACGTCAAAAAATGGCTAAAATTCCAGTTGAAATTTTTTCAAAGTCCCTTAAAAATTTTCCAATTTTTGTCCCAATTCTTCCCATTCCCATTGAAACTTTTCAAATCCCTCTCAAAATTGTTGAAATTCTCTTGAAGCTTTTAAAATTCTCTCTAGAATTTTCAAAATCCATGGCCACATGTTCACAATTTCACGTCAAAAAATGGCTAAAATTCCAGTTGAAATTTTTTCAAAGTCCCTTAAAAATTTTCCAATTTTTGTCCCAATTCTTCCCATTCCCATTGAAACTTTTCAAATCCCTCTCAAAATTGTTGAAATTCTCTTGAAGCTTTTAAAATTCTCTCTAGAATTTTCAAAATCCATGTCCACATGTTTACAATTTCACGTAACAAAATGGCTAAAATTCCAGTTGAAATTTTTTCAAAGTCCCTTAAAAATTTTCCAATTTTTGTCCCAATTCTTCCCATTCCCATTGAAACTTTTCAAATCCCTCTCAAAATTGTTGAAATTCTGTTGAAGCTTTAAAAATTCTCTCTAGAATTTTCAAAATCCGTGTCCACATGTTTACAATTTCACGTCAAAAAATGGCTAAAATTCCAGTTGAAATTTTTTCAAAGTCCCTTAAAAATTTTCCAATTTTTGTCCCAATTCTTCCCATTCCCATTGAAACTTTTCAAATCCCTCTCAAAATTGTTGAAATTCTGTTGAAGCTTTTAAAATTCTCTCTAGAATTTTCAAAATCCATGTCCACATGTTTACAATTTCACGTCAAAAAATTTCTAAAATTCCAGTTGAAATTTTTTCAAAGTCCCTTAAAAATTTTCCAATTTTTGTCCCAATTCTTCCCATTCCCATTGAAACTTTTCAAATCCCTCTCAAAATTGTTGAAATTCTGTTGAAGCTTTTAAAATTCTCTCTAGAATTTTCAAAATCCACTTCAACATGTTTACAATTTCACGTCAAAAAATGGCTAAAATTCCAGTTGAAATTTTTTCAAAGTCCCTTAAAAATTTTCCAATTTTTGTCCCAATTCTTCCCATTCCCATTGAAACTTTTCAAATCCCTCTCAAAATTGTTGAAATTCTCTTGAAGCTTTTAAAATTCTCTCTAGAATTTTCAAAATCCATGTCCACATGTTTACAATTTCACGTAACAAAATGGCTAAAATTCCAGTTGAAATTTTTTCAAAGTCCCTTAAAAATTTTCCAATTTTTGTCCCAATTCTTCCCATTCCCATTGAAACTTTTCAAATCCCTCTCAAAATTGTCGAAATTCTCTTGAAGCTTTTAAAATTATCTCTAGAATTTTCAAAATCCACTTCAACATGTTTACAATTTCACGTCAAAAAATGGCTAAAATTCCAGTTGAAATTTTTTCAAAGTCCCTTAAAAATTTTCCAATTTTTGTCCCAATTCTTCCCATTCCCATTGAAACTTTTCAAATCCCTCTCAAAATTGTTGAAATTCTCTTGAAGCTTTTAAAATTCTCTCTAGAATTTTCAAAATCCACTTCAAAATGTTTACAATTTCACATAAAAAAATTGCTAAAATTCCAGTTGAAATTTTTTCAAAGTCCCTTAAAAATTTTCCAATTTTTGTCCCAATTCTTCCCATTCCCATTGAAACTTTTCAAATCCCTCTCAAAATTGTTGAAATTCTGTTGAAGCTTTTAAAATTCTCTCTAGAATTTTCAAAATCCGTGTCCACGTTTACAATTTCACGTCAAAAAATGGCTAAAATTCCAGTTGAAATTTTTTCAAAGTCCCTTAAAAATTTTCCAATTTTTGTCCCAATTCTTCCCATTCCCATTGAAACTTTTCAAATCCCTCTCAAAATTGTTGAAATTCTCTTGAAGCTTTAAAATTCTCTCTAGAATTTTCAAAATCCATGGCCACATGTTCACAATTTCACGTCAAAAAATGGCTAAAATTCCAGTTGAAATTTTTTCAAAGTCCCTTAAAAATTTTCCAATTTTTGTCCCAATTCTTCCCATTCCCATTGAAACTTTTCAAATCCCTCTCAAAATTGTTGAAATTCTCTTGAAGCTTTTAAAATTCTCTCTAGAATTTTCAAAATCCATGTCCACATGTTTACAATTTCACGTAACAAAATGGCTAAAATTCCAGTTGAAATTTTTTCAAAGTCCCTTAAAAATTTTCCAATTTTTGTCCCAATTCTTCCCATTCCCATTGAAACTTTTCAAATCCCTCTCAAAATTGTTGAAATTCTGTTGAAGCTTTAAAAATTCTCTCTAGAATTTTCAAAATCCGTGTCCACATGTTTACAATTTCACGTCAAAAAATGGCTAAAATTCCAGTTGAAATTTTTTCAAAGTCCCTTAAAAATTTTCCAATTTTTGTCCCAATTCTTCCCATTCCCATTGAAACTTTTCAAATCCCTCTCAAAATTGTAGAAATTCTGTTAAAGCTTTTAAAATTCTCTCTAGAATTTTCAAAATCCATGTCCACAAGTTTACAATTTCACGTCAAAAAATGGCTAAAATTCCAGTTGAAATTTTTTCAAAGTCCCTTAAAAATTTTCCAATTTTTGTCCCAATTCTTCCCATTCCCATTGAAACTTTTCAAATCCCTCTCAAAATTGTTGAAATTCTCTTGAAGCTTTTAAAATTCTCTCTAGAATTTTCAAAATCCATGGCCACATGTTTACAATTTCACGTCAAAAAATGGCTAAAATTCCAGTTGAAATTTTTTCAAAGTCCCTTAAAAATTTTCCAATTTTTGTCCCAATTCTTCCCATTCCCATTGAAACTTTTCAAATCCCTCTCAAAAGTGTTGAAATTCTGTTGAAGCTTTTAAAATTCTCTCTAGAATTTTCAAAATCCACTTCAACATGTTTACAATTTCACATTAAAAAATGGCTAAAATTCCAGTTGAAATTTTTTCAAAGTCCCTTAAAAATTTTCCAATTTTTGTCCCAATTCTTCCCATTCCCATTGAAACTTTTCAAATCCCTCTCAAAATTGTTGAAATTCTCTTGAAGCTTTTAAAATTCTCTCTAGAATTTTCAAAATCCATGTCCACATGTTTACAATTTCACGTCAAAAAATGGCTAAAATTCCAGTTGAAATTTTTTCAAAGTCCCTTAAAAATTTTCCAATTTTTGTCCCAATTCTTCCCATTCCCATTGAAACTTTTCAAATCCCTCTCAAAATTGTAGAAATTCTGTTAAAGCTTTTAAAATTCTCTCTAGAATTTTCAAAATCCGTGTCCACGTTTACAATTTCACGTCAAAAAATGGCTAAAATTCCAGTTGAAATTTTTTCAAAGTCCCTTAAAAATTTTCCAATTTTTGTCCCAATTCTTCCCATTCCCATTGAAACTTTTCAAATCCCTCTCAAAATTGTTGAAATTCTCTTGAAGCTTTTAAAATTCTCTCTAGAATTTTCAAAATCCATGGCCACATGTTCACAATTTCACGTCAAAAAA
Source organism: Streptopelia decaocto (assembly GCF_964273445.1). Taxonomy (NCBI): domain Eukaryota; kingdom Metazoa; phylum Chordata; class Aves; order Columbiformes; family Columbidae; genus Streptopelia; species Streptopelia decaocto. The sequence goes on from NW_028116259.1 coordinate 35,990, forward strand.
TGGCTAAAATTCCAGTTGAAATTTTTTCAAAGTCCCTTAAAAATTTTCCAATTTTTGTCCCAATTCTTCCCATTCCCATTGAAACTTTTCAAATCCCTCTCAAAATTGTTGAAATTCTCTTGAAGCTTTTAAAATTCTCTCTAGAATTTTCAAAATCCATGTCCACATGTTTACAATTTCACGTAACAAAATGGCTAAAATTCCAGTTGAAATTTTTTCAAAGTCCCTTAAAAATTTTCCAATTTTTGTCCCAATTCTTCCCATTCCCATTGAAACTTTTCAAATCCCTCTCAAAATTGTTGAAATTCTGTTGAAGCTTTAAAAATTCTCTCTAGAATTTTCAAAATCCGTGTCCACATGTTTACAATTTCACGTCAAAAAATGGCTAAAATTCCAGTTGAAATTTTTTCAAAGTCCCTTAAAAATTTTCCAATTTTTGTCCCAATTCTTCCCATTCCCATTGAAACTTTTCAAATCCCTCTCAAAATTGTTGAAATTCTGTTGAAGCTTTTAAAATTCTCTCTAGAATTTTCAAAATCCATGTCCACATGTTTACAATTTCACGTCAAAAAATTTCTAAAATTCCAGTTGAAATTTTTTCAAAGTCCCTTAAAAATTTTCCAATTTTTGTCCCAATTCTTCCCATTCCCATTGAAACTTTTCAAATCCCTCTCAAAATTGTTGAAATTCTGTTGAAGCTTTTAAAATTCTCTCTAGAATTTTCAAAATCCACTTCAACATGTTTACAATTTCACATAAAAAAATGGCTAAAATTCCAGTTGAAATTTTTTCAAAGTCCCTTAAAAATTTTCCAATTTTTGTCCCAATTCTTCCCATTCCCATTGAAACTTTTCAAATCCCTCTCAAAATTGTTGAAATTCTCTTGAAGCTTTTAAAATTCTCTCTAGAATTTTCAAAATCCATGTCCACATGTTTACAATTTCACGTAACAAAATGGCTAAAATTCCAGTTGAAATTTTTTCAAAGTCCCTTAAAAATTTTCCAATTTTTGTCCCAATTCTTCCCATTCCCATTGAAACTTTTCAAATCCCTCTCAAAATTGTCGAAATTCTCTTGAAGCTTTTAAAATTATCTCTAGAATTTTCAAAATCCACTTCAACATGTTTACAATTTCACGTCAAAAAATGGCTAAAATTCCAGTTGAAATTTTTTCAAAGTCCCTTAAAAATTTTCCAATTTTTGTCCCAATTCTTCCCATTCCCATTGAAACTTTTCAAATCCCTCTCAAAATTGTTGAAATTCTCTTGAAGCTTTTAAAATTCTCTCTAGAATTTTCAAAATCCATGTCCACAAGTTTACAATTTCACGTCAAAAAATTTCTAAAATTCCAGTTGAAATTTTTTCAAAGTCCCTTAAAAATTTTCCAATTTCTGTCCCAATTCTTCCCATTCCCATTGAAACTTTTCAAATCCCTCTCAAAATTGTTGAAATTCTCTTGAAGCTTTTAAAATTCTCTCTAGAATTTTCAAAATCCATGGCCACATGTTTACAATTTCACATAAAAAAATGGCTAAAATTCCAGTTGAAATTTTTTCAAAGTCCCTTAAAAATTTTCCAATTTTTGTCCCAATTCTTCCCATTCCCATTGAAACTTTTCAAATCCCTCTCAAAATTGTTGAAATTCTCTTGAAGCTTTTAAAATTCTCTCTAGAATTTTCAAAATCCATGTCCACATGTTTACAATTTCACGTCAAAAAATGGCTAAAATTCCAGTTGAAATTTTTTCAAAGTCCCTTAAAAATTTTCCAATTTTTGTCCCAATTCTTCCCATTCCCATTGAAACTTTTCAAATCCCTCTCAAAATTGTTGAAATTCTCTTGAAGCTTTTAAAATTCTCTCTAGAATTTTCAAAATCCATGTCCACATGTTTACAATTTCACGTCAAAAAATGGCTAAAATTCCAGTTGAAATTTTTTCAAAGTCCCTTAAAAATTTTCCAATTTTTGTCCCAATTCTTCCCATTCCCATGGAAACTTTTCAAATCCCTCTCAAAATTGTTGAAATTCTGTTGAAGCTTTTAAAATTCTCTCTAGAATTTTCAAAATCCATGTCCACATGTTTACAATTTCACATAAAAAAATGGCTAAAATTCCAGTTGAAATTTTTTCAAAGTCCCTTAAAAATTTTCCAATTTTTGTCCCAATTCTTCCCATTCCCATTGAAACTTTTCAAATCCCTCTCAAAATTGTTGAAATTCTGTTGAAGCTTTTAAAATTCTCTCTAGAATTTTCAAAATCCATGTCCACAAGTTTACAATTCCACGTCAAAAAATGGCTAAAATTCCAGTTGAAATTTTTTCAAAGTCCCTTAAAAATTTTCCAATTTTTGTCCCAATTCTTCCCATTCCCATTGAAACTTTTCAAATCCCTCTCAAAATTGTTGAAATTCTGTTGAAGCTTTTAAAATTCTCTCTAGAATTTTCAAAATCCATGTCCACAAGTTTACAATTTCACGTCAAAAAATGGCTAAAATTCCAGTTGAAATTTTTTCAAAGTCCCTTAAAAATTTTCCAATTTTTGTCCCAATTCTTCCCATTCCCATTGAAACTTTTCAAATCCCTCTCAAAATTGTTGAAATTCTCTTGAAGCTTTTAAAATTCTCTCTAGAATTTTCAAAATCCATGTCCACATGTTTACAATTTCACGTCAAAAAATGGCTAAAATTCCAGTTGAAATTTTTTCAAAGTCCCTTAAAAATTTTCCAATTTTTGTCCCAATTCTTCCCATTCCCATTGAAACTTTTCAAATCCCTCTCAAAATTGTTGAAATTCTCTTGAAGCTTTTAAAATTCTCTCTAGAATTTTCAAAATCCATGGCCACATGTTTACAATTTCACGTCAAAAAATGGCTAAAATTCCAGTTGAAATTTTTTCAAAGTCCCTTAAAAATTTTCCAATTTTTGTCCCAATTCTTCCCATTCCCATTGAAACTTTTCAAATCCCTCTCAAAATTGTGGAAATTCTCTTGAAGCTTTTAAAATTCTCTCTAGAATTTTCAAAATCCATGTCCACATGTTTACAATTTCACGTCAAAAAATGGCTAAAATGCCAGTTGAAATTTTTTCAAAGTCCCTGAAAAATTTTCCAATTTTTGTCCCAATTCTTCCCATTCCCATTGAAACTTTTCAAATCCCTCTCAAAATTGTTGAAATTCTGTTGAAGCTTTAAAAATTCTCTCTAGAATTTTCAAAATCCGTGTCCACATGTTTACAATTTCACGTCAAAAAATGGCTAAATTTCCAGTTGAAATTTTTTCAAAGTCCCTTAAAAATTTTCCAATTTTTGTCCCAATTCTTCCCATTCCCATTGAAACTTTTCAAATCCCTCTCAAAATTGTTGAAATTCTCTTGAAGCTTTTAAAATTCTCTCTAGAATTTTCAAAATCCATGTCCACATGTTTACAATTTCACGTCAAAAAATTTCTAAAATTCCAGTTGAAATTTTTTCAAAGTCCCTTAAAAATTTTCCAATTTTTGTCCCAATTCTTCCCATTCCCATTGAAACTTTTCAAATCCCTCTCAAAATTGTTGAAATTCTGTTGAAGCTTTTAAAATTCTCTCTAGAATTTTCAAAATCCATGTCCACACGTTTACAATTTCACGTAACAAAATGGCTAAAATTCCAGTTGAAATTTTTGTCAAAGTCCCTTAAAAATTTTCCAATTTTTGTCCCAATTCTTCCCATTCCCATTGAAACTTTTCAAATCCCTCTCAAAATTGTCGAAATTCTCTTGAAGCTTTTAAAATTCTCTCTAGAATTTTCAAAATCCACTTCAACATGTTTACAATTTCACGTCAAAAAATGGCTAAAATTCCAGTTGAAATTTTTTCAAAGTCCCTTAAAAATTTTCCAATTTTTGTCCCAATTCTTCCCATTCCCATGGAAACTTTTCAAATCCCTCTCAAAATTGTTGAAATTCTGTTGAAGCTTTTAAAATTCTCTCTAGAATTTTCAAAATCCACTTCAAAATGTTTACAATTTCACATAAAAAAATTGCTAAAATTCCAGTTGAAATTTTTTCAAAGTCCCTTAAAAATTTTCCAATTTTTGTCCCAATTCTTCCCATTCCCATTGAAACTTTTCAAATCCCTCTCAAAATCGTTGAAATTCTGTTGAAGCTTTTAAAATTCTCTCTAGAATTTTCAAAATCCATGGCCACATGTTTACAATTTCACGTCAAAAAATGGCTAAAATTCCAGTTGAAATTTTTTCAAAGTCCCTTAAAAATTTTCCAATTTTTGTCCCAATTCTTCCCATTCCCATTGAAACTTTTCAAATCCCTCTCAAAATTGTTGAAATTCTGTTGAAGCTTTTAAAATTCTCTCTAGAATTTTCAAAATCCATGTCCACATGTTTACAATTTCACGTCAAAAAATGGCTAAAATTCCAGTTGAAATTTTTACAAAGTCCCTTCAAAATTTTCCAATTTTTGTCCCAATTCTTCCCATTCCCATTGAAACTTTTCAAATCCCTCTCAAAATTGTTGAAATTCTCTTGAAGCTTTTAAAATTCTCTCTAGAATTTTCAAAATCCATGTCCACGTGTTTACAATTTCACATTAAAAAATGGCTAAAATTCCAGTTGAAATTTTTTCAAAGTCCCTTAAAAATTTTCCAATTTTTGTCCCAATTCTTCCCATTCCCATTGAAACTTTTCAAATCCCTCTCAAAATTGTTGAAATTCTGTTGAAGCTTTTAAAATTCTCTCTAGAATTTTCAAAATCCATGTCCACATGTTTACAATTTCACGTCAAAAAATTTCTAAAATTCCAGTTGAAATTTTTTCAAAGTCCCTTAAAAATTTTCCAATTTTTGTCCCAATTCTTCCCATTCCCATGGAAACTTTTCAAATCCCTCTCAAAATTGTTGAAATTCTGTTGAAGCTTTTAAAATTCTCTCTAGAATTTTCAAAATCCATGTCCACACGTTTACAATTTCACGTAACAAAATGGCTAAAATTCCAGTTGAAATTTTTGTCAAAGTCCCTTAAAAATTTTCCAATTTTTGTCCCAATTCTTCCCATTCCCATTGAAACTTTTCAAATCCCTCTCAAAATTGTCGAAATTCTCTTGAAGCTTTTAAAATTCTCTCTAGAATTTTCAAAATCCACTTCAACATGTTTACAATTTCACGTCAAAAAATGGCTAAAATTCCAGTTGAAATTTTTTCAAAGTCCCTTAAAAATTTTCCAATTTTTGTCCCAATTCTTCCCATTCCCATGGAAACTTTTCAAATCCCTCTCAAAATTGTTGAAATTCTGTTGAAGCTTTTAAAATTCTCTCTAGAATTTTCAAAATCCACTTCAAAATGTTTACAATTTCACATAAAAAAATTGCTAAAATTCCAGTTGAAATTTTTTCAAAGTCCCTTAAAAATTTTCCAATTTTTGTCCCAATTCTTCCCATTCCCATTGAAACTTTTCAAATCCCTCTCAAAATTGTTGAAATTCTGTTGAAGCTTTTAAAATTCTCTCTAGAATTTTTCAAAATCCATGTCCACATGTTTACAATTTCACATAAAAAAATTGCTAAAATTCCAGTTGAAATTTTTTCAAAGTCCCTTAAAAATTTTCCAATTTTTGTCCCAACTCTTCCCATTCCCATTGAAACTTTTCAAATCCCTCTCAAAATTGTAGAAATTCTGTTAAAGCTTTTAAAATTCTCTCTAGAATTTTCAAAATCCATGTCCACATGTTTACAATTTCACGTCAAAAAATGGCTAAAATTCCAGTTGAAATTTTTTCAAAGTCCCTTAAAAATTTTCCAATTTTTGTCCCAATTCTTCCATTCCCATTGAAACTTTTCAAATCCCTCTCAAAATTGTAGAAATTCTGTTAAAGCTTTTAAAATTCTCTCTAGAATTTTCAAAATCCATGTCCACATGTTTACAATTTCACGTCAAAAAATGGCTAAAATTCCAGTTGAAATTTTTTCAAAGTCCCTTAAAAATTTTCCAATTTTTGTCCCAATTCTTCCCATTCCCATTGAAACTTTTCAAATCCCTCTCAAAATTGTTGAAATTCTGTTGAAGCTTTTAAAATTCTCTCTAGAATTTTCAAAATCCATGTCCACATGTTTACAATTTCACGTCAAAAAATGGCTAAAATTCCAGTTGAAATTTTTTCAAAGTCCCTTAAAAATTTTCCAATTTTGTCCCAATTCTTCCCATTCCCATTGAAACTTTTCAAATCCCTCTCAAAATTGTTGAAATTCTCTTGAAGCTTTTAAAATTCTCTCTAGAATTTTCAAAATCCATGTCCACGTGTTTACAATTTCACATTAAAAAATGGCTAAAATTCCAGTTGAAATTTTTTCAAAGTCCCTTAAAAATTTTCCAATTTTTGTCCCAATTCTTCCCATTCCCATTGAAACTTTTCAAATCCCTCTCAAAATTGTTGAAATTCTGTTGAAGCTTTTAAAATTCTCTCTAGAATTTTCAAAATCCATGTCCACAAGTTTACAATTTCACATAAAAAAATGGCTAAAATTCCAGTTGAAATTTTTTCAAAGTCCCTTAAATATTTTCCCATTTTTGTCCCAATTCTTCCCATTCCCATTGAAACTTTTCAAATCCCTCTCAAAATTGTTGAAATTCTCTTGAAGCTTTTAAAATTCTCTCTAGAATTTTCAAAATCCATGGCCACATGTTTACAATTTCACGTCAAAAAATGGCTAAAATTCCAGTTGAAATTTTTTCAAAGTCCCTTAAAAATTTTCCAATTTTTGTCCCAATTCTTCCCATTCCCATTGAAACTTTTCAAATCCCTCTCAAAAGTGTTGAAATTCTGTTGAAGCTTTTAAAATTCTCTCTAGAATTTTCAAAATCCACTTCAACATGTTTACAATTTCACATAAAAAAATGGCTAAAATTCCAGTTGAAATTTTTTCAAAGTCCCTTAAAAATTTTCCAATTTTTGTCCCAATTCTTCCCATTCCCATTGAAACTTTTCAAATCCCTCTCAAAATTGTTGAAATTCTCTTGAAGCTTTTAAAATTCTCTCTAGAATTTTCAAAATCCATGTCCACATGTTTACAATTTCACGTCAAAAAATGGCTAAAATTCCAGTTGAAATTTTTTCAAAGTCCCTTAAAAATTTTCCAATTTTTGTCCCAATTCTTCCCATTCCCATTGAAACTTTTCAAATCCCTCTCAAAATTGTTGAAATTCTGTTGAAGCTTTTAAAATTCTCTCTAGAATTTTCAAAATCCATGTCCACAAGTTTACAATTTCACATAAAAAAATGGCTAAAATTCCAGTTGAAATTTTTTCAAAGTCCCTTAAATATTTTCCCATTTTTGTCCCAATTCTTCCCATTCCCATTGAAACTTTTCAAATCCCTCTCAAAATTGTTGAAATTCTCTTGAAGCTTTTAAAATTCTCTCTAGAATTTTCAAAATCCATGGCCACATGTTCACAATTTCACGTCAAAAAATGGCTAAAATTCCAGTTGAAATTTTTTCAAAGTCCCTTAAAAATTTTCCAATTTTTGTCCCAATTCTTCCCATTCCCATTGAAACTTTTCAAATCCCTCTCAAAATTGTTGAAATTCTCTTGAAGCTTTTAAAATTCTCTCTAGAATTTTCAAAATCCATGTCCACATGTTTACAATTTCACGTAACAAAATTGCTAAAATTCCAGTTGAAATTTTTTCAAAGTCCCTTAAAAATTTTCCAATTTTTGTCCCAATTCTTCCCATTCCCATTGAAACTTTTCAAATCCCTCTCAAAATTGTTGAAATTCTGTTGAAGCTTTAAAAATTCTCTCTAGAATTTTCAAAATCCGTGTCCACATGTTTACAATTTCAGCTCAAAAAATGGCTAAAATTCCAGCTGAAATTTTTTCAAAGTCCCTTAAAAATTTTCCAATTTTTGTCCCAATTCTTCCCATTCCCATTGAAACTTTTCAAATCCCTCTCAAAATTGTTGAAATTCTGTTGAAGCTTTTAAAATTCTCTCTAGAATTTTCAAAATCCATGTCCACATGTTTACAATTTCACGTCAAAAAATTTCTAAAATTCCAGTTGAAATTTTTTCAAAGTCCCTTAAAAATTTTCCAATTTTTGTCCCAATTCTTCCCATTCCCATTGAAACTTTTCAAATCCCTCTCAAAATTGTTGAAATTCTGTTGAAGCTTTTAAAATTCTCTCTAGAATTTTCAAAATCCACTTCAACATGTTTACAATTTCACGTCAAAAAATGGCTAAAATTCCAGTTGAAATTTTTTCAAAGTCCCTTAAAAATTTTCCAATTTTTGTCCCAATTCTTCCCATTCCCATTGAAACTTTTCAAATCCCTCTCAAAATTGTTGAAATTCTCTTGAAGCTTTTAAAATTCTCTCTAGAATTTTCAAAATCCATGTCCACATGTTTACAATTTCACGTAACAAAATGGCTAAAATTCCAGTTGAAATTTTTTCAAAGTCCCTTAAAAATTTTCCAATTTTTGTCCCAATTCTTCCCATTCCCATTGAAACTTTTCAAATCCCTCTCAAAATTGTCGAAATTCTCTTGAAGCTTTTAAAATTATCTCTAGAATTTTCAAAATCCACTTCAACATGTTTACAATTTCACGTCAAAAAATGGCTAAAATTCCAGTTGAAATTTTTTCAAAGTCCCTTAAAAATTTTCCAATTTTTGTCCCAATTCTTCCCATTCCCATTGAAACTTTTCAAATCCCTCTCAAAATTGTTGAAATTCTCTTGAAGCTTTTAAAATTCTCTCTAGAATTTTCAAAATCCATGTCCACATGTTTACAATTTCACATAAAAAAATTGCTAAAATTCCAGTTGAAATTTTTTCAAAGTCCCTTAAAAATTTTCCAATTTTTGTCCCAATTCTTCCCATTCCCATTGAAACTTTTCAAATCCCTCTCAAAATTGTCGAAATTCTCTTGAAGCTTTTAAAATTCTCTCTAGAATTTTCAAAATCCATGTCCATATGTTTACAATTTCACGTCAAAAAATGGCTAAAATTCCAGTTGAAATTTTTTCAAAGTACCTTAAAAATTTTCCAATTTTTGTCCCAATTCTTCCCATTCCCATTGAAACTTTTCAAATCCCTCTCAAAATTGTTGAAATTCTCTTGAAGCTTTTAAAATTCTCTCTAGAATTTTCAAAATCCACTTCAACATGTTTACAATTTCACATAAAAAAATGGCTAAAATTCCAGTTGAAATTTTTTCAAAGTCCCTTAAAAATTTTCCAATTTTTGTCCCAATTCTTCCCATTCCCATTGAAACTTTTCAAATCCCTCTCAAAATTGTTGAAATTCTCTTGAAGCTTTTAAAATTCTCTCTAGAATTTTCAAAATCCATGTCCACATGTTTACAATTTCACGTCAAAAAATGGCTAAAATTCCAGTTGAAATTTTTTCAAAGTCCCTTAAAAATTTTCCAATTTTTGTCCCAATTCTTCCCATTCCCATTGAAACTTTTCAAATCCCTCTCAAAATTGTTGAAATTCTGTTGAAGCTTTTAAAATTCTCTCTAGAATTTTCAAAATCCGTGTCCACGTTTACAATTTCACGTCAAAAAATGGCTAAAATTCCAGTTGAAATTTTTTCAAAGTCCCTTAAAAATTTTCCAATTTTTGTCCCAATTCTTCCCATTCCCATTGAAACTTTTCAAATCCCTCTCAAAATTGTTGAAATTCTCTTGAAGCTTTTAAAATTCTCTCTAGAATTTTCAAAATCCATGGCCACATGTTCACAATTTCACGTCAAAAAATGGCTAAAATTCCAGTTGAAATTTTTTCAAAGTCCCTTAAAAATTTTCCAATTTTTGTCCCAATTCTTCCCATTCCCATTGAAACTTTTCAAATCCCTCTCAAAATTGTTGAAATTCTCTTGAAGCTTTTAAAATTCTCTCTAGAATTTTCAAAATCCATGTCCACAAGTTTACAATTTCACGTCAAAAAATTTCTAAAATTCCAGTTGAAATTTTTTCAAAGTCCCTTAAAAATTTTCCCATTTTTGTCCCAATTCTTCCCATTCCCATTGAAACTTTTCAAATCCCTCTCAAAATTGTTGAAATTCTCTTGAAGCTTTTAAAATTCTCTCTAGAATTTTCAAAATCCATGGCCACATGTTTACAATTTCACGTCAAAAAATGGCTAAAATTCCAGTTGAAATTTTTTCAAAGTCCCTTAAAAATTTTCCAATTTTTGTCCCAATTCTTCCCATTCCCATTGAAACTTTTCAAATCCCTCTCAAAATTGTTGAAATTCTGTTGAAGCTTTTAAAATTCTCTCTAGAATTTTCAAAATCCACTTCAACATGTTTACAATTTCACATAAAAAAATGGCTAAAATTCCAGTTGAAATTTTTTCAAAGTCCCTTAAAAATTTTCCAATTTTTGTCCCAATTCTTCCCATTCCCATTGAAACTTTTCAAATCCCTCTCAAAATTGTTGAAATTCTCTTGAAGCTTTTAAAATTCTCTCTAGAATTTTCAAAATCCATGTCCACATGTTTACAATTTCACGTCAAAAAATGGCTAAAATTCCAGTTGAAATTTTTTCAAAGTCCCTTAAAAATTTTCCAATTTTTGTCCCAATTCTTCCCATTCCCATTGAAACTTTTCAAATCCCTCTCAAAATTGTTGAAATTCTGTTGAAGCTTTTAAAATTCTCTCTAGAATTTTCAAAATCCATGTCCACATGTTTACAATTTCACGTCAAAAAATGGCTAAAATTCCAGTTGAAATTTTTTCAAAGTCCCTTAAAAATTTTCCAATTTTTGTCCCAATTCTTCCCATTCCCATGGAAACTTTTCAAATCCCTCTCAAAATTGTTGAAATTCTGTTGAAGCTTTTAAAATTCTCTCTAGAATTTTCAAAATCCATGTCCACATGTTTACAATTTCACATAAAAAAATGGCTAAAATTCCAGTTGAAATTTTTTCAAAGTCCCTTAAAAATTTTCCAATTTTTGTCCCAATTCTTCCCATTCCCATGGAAACTTTTCAAATCCCTCTCAAAATTGTTGAAATTCTGTTGAAGCTTTTAAAATTCTCTCTAGAATTTTCAAAATCCATGTCCACATGTTTACAATTTCACGTCAAAAAATGGCTAAAATTCCAGTTGAAATTTTTTCAAAGTCCCTTAAAAATTTTCCAATTTTTGTCCCAATTCTTCCCATTCCCATTGAAACTTTTCAAATCCCTCTCAAAATTGTTGAAATTCTCTTGAAGCTTTTAAAATTCTCTCTAGAATTTTCAAAATCCATGTCCACATGTTTACAATTTCACGTCAAAAAATGGCTAAAATTCCAGTTGAAATTTTTTCAAAGTCCCTTAAAAATTTTCCAATTTTTGTCCCAATTCTTCCCATTCCCATTGAAACTTTTCAAATCCCTCTCAAAATTGTAGAAATTCTGTTAAAGCTTTTAAAATTCTCTCTAGAATTTTCAAAATCCGTGTCCACGTTTACAATTTCACGTCAAAAAATGGCTAAAATTCCAGTTGAAATTTTTTCAAAGTCCCTTAAAAATTTTCCAATTTTTGTCCCAATTCTTCCCATTCCCATTGAAACTTTTCAAATCCCTCTCAAAATTGTTGAAATTCTCTTGAAGCTTTTAAAATTCTCTCTAGAATTTTCAAAATCCACTTCAACATCTTCACAATTTCACGTCAAAAAATGGCTAAAATTCCAGTTGAAATTTTTTCAAAGTCCCTTAAAAATTTTCCAATTTTTGTCCCAATTCTTCCCATTCCCATTGAAACTTTTCAAATCCCTCTCAAAATTGTTGAAATTCTGTTGAAGCTTTTAAAATTCTCTCTAGAATTTTCAAAATCCATGTCCACATGTTTACAATTTCACGTAACAAAATGGCTAAAATTCCAGTTGAAATTTTTTCAAAGTCCCTTAAAAATTTTCCAATTTTTGTCCCAATTCTTCCCATTCCCATTGAAACTTTTCAAATCCCTCTCAAAATTGTTGAAATTCTGTTGAAGCTTTAAAAATTCTCTCTAGAATTTTCAAAATCCGTGTCCACATGTTTACAATTTCACGTCAAAAAATGGCTAAATTTCCAGTTGAAATTTTTTCAAAGTCCCTTAAAAATTTTCCAATTTTTGTCCCAATTCTTCCCATTCCCATTGAAACTTTTCAAATCCCTCTCAAAATTGTTGAAATTCTGTTGAAGCTTTTAAAATTCTCTCTAGAATTTTCAAAATCCATGTCCACATGTTTACAATTTCACGTCAAAAAATTTCTAAAATTCCAGTTGAAATTTTTTCAAAGTCCCTTAAAAATTTTCCAATTTTTGTCCCAATTCTTCCCATTCCCATTGAAACTTTTCAAATCCCTCTCAAAATTGTTGAAATTCTCTTGAAGCTTTTAAAATTCTCTCTAGAATTTTCAAAATCCATGTCCACATGTTTACAATTTCACGTCAAAAAATTTCTAAAATTCCAGTTGAAATTTTTTCAAAGTCCCTTAAAAATTTTCCAATTTTTGTCCCAATTCTTCCCATTCCCATTGAAACTTTTCAAATCCCTCTCAAAATTGTTGAAATTCTGTTGAAGCTTTTAAAATTCTCTCTAGAATTTTCAAAATCCATGTCCACACGTTTACAATTTCACGTAACAAAATGGCTAAAATTCCAGTTGAAATTTTTGTCAAAGTCCCTTAAAAATTTTCCAATTTTTGTCCCAATTCTTCCCATTCCCATTGAAACTTTTCAAATCCCTCTCAAAATTGTCGAAATTCTCTTGAAGCTTTTAAAATTCTCTCTAGAATTTTCAAAATCCACTTCAACATGTTTACAATTTCACGTCAAAAAATGGCTAAAATTCCAGTTGAAATTTTTTCAAAGTCCCTTAAAAATTTTCCAATTTTTGTCCCAATTCTTCCCATTCCCATGGAAACTTTTCAAATCCCTCTCAAAATTGTTGAAATTCTGTTGAAGCTTTTAAAATTCTCTCTAGAATTTTCAAAATCCACTTCAAAATGTTTACAATTTCACATAAAAAAATTGCTAAAATTCCAGTTGAAATTTTTTCAAAGTCCCTTAAAAATTTTCCAATTTTTGTCCCAATTCTTCCCATTCCCATGGAAACTTTTCAAATCCCTCTCAAAATTGTTGAAATTCTGTTGAAGCTTTTAAAATTCTCTCTAGAATTTTCAAAATCCATGTCCACATGTTTACAATTTCACATAAAAAAATGGCTAAAATTCCAGTTGAAATTTTTTCAAAGTCCCTTAAAAATTTTCCAATTTTTGTCCCAATTCTTCCCATTCCCATGGAAACTTTTCAAATCCCTCTCAAAATTGTTGAAATTCTGTTGAAGCTTTTAAAATTCTCTCTAGAATTTTCAAAATCCATGTCCACAAGTTTACAATTTCACGTCAAAAAATGGCTAAAATTCCAGTTGAAATTTTTTCAAAGTCCCTTAAAAATTTTCCAATTTTTGTCCCAATTCTTCCCATTCCCATTGAAACTTTTCAAATCCCTCTCAAAATTGTTGAAATTCTCTTGAAGCTTTTAAAATTCTCTCTAGAATTTTCAAAATCCATGTCCACATGTTTACAATTTCACGTCAAAAAATGGCTAAAATTCCAGTTGAAATTTTTTCAAAGTCCCTTAAAAATTTTCCAATTTTTGTCCCAATTCTTCCCATTCCCATTGAAACTTTTCAAATCCCTCTCAAAATTGTAGAAATTCTGTTAAAGCTTTTAAAATTCTCTCTAGAATTTTCAAAATCCGTGTCCACGTTTACAATTTCACGTCAAAAAATGGCTAAAATTCCAGTTGAAATTTTTCAAAGTCCCTTAAAAATTTTCCAATTTTTGTCCCAATTCTTCCCATTCCCATTGAAACTTTTCAAATCCCTCTCAAAATTGTTGAAATTCTCTTGAAGCTTTTAAAATTCTCTCTAGAATTTTCAAAATCCACTTCAACATCTTCACAATTTCACGTCAAAAAATGGCTAAAATTCCAGTTGAAATTTTTTCAAAGTCCCTTAAAAATTTTCCAATTTTTGTCCCAATTCTTCCCATTCCCATTGAAACTTTTCAAATCCCTCTCAAAATTGTTGAAATTCTGTTGAAGCTTTTAAAATTCTCTCTAGAATTTTCAAAATCCATGTCCACATGTTTACAATTTCACGTAACAAAATGGCTAAAATTCCAGTTGAAATTTTTTCAAAGTCCCTTAAAAATTTTCCAATTTTTGTCCCAATTCTTCCCATTCCCATTGAAACTTTTCAAATCCCTCTCAAAATTGTTGAAATTCTGTTGAAGCTTTAAAAATTCTCTCTAGAATTTTCAAAATCCGTGTCCACATGTTTACAATTTCACGTCAAAAAATGGCTAAATTTCCAGTTGAAATTTTTTCAAAGTCCCTTAAAAATTTTCCAATTTTTGTCCCAATTCTTCCCATTCCCATTGAAACTTTTCAAATCCCTCTCAAAATTGTTGAAATTCTGTTGAAGCTTTTAAAATTCTCTCTAGAATTTTCAAAATCCATGTCCACATGTTTACAATTTCACGTCAAAAAATTTCTAAAATTCCAGTTGAAATTTTTTCAAAGTCCCTTAAAAATTTTCCAATTTTTGTCCCAATTCTTCCCATTCCCATTGAAACTTTTCAAATCCCTCTCAAAATTGTTGAAATTCTCTTGAAGCTTTTAAAATTCTCTCTAGAATTTTCAAAATCCATGTCCACATGTTTACAATTTCACGTCAAAAAATTTCTAAAATTCCAGTTGAAATTTTTTCAAAGTCCCTTAAAAATTTTCCAATTTTTGTCCCAATTCTTCCCATTCCCATTGAAACTTTTCAAATCCCTCTCAAAATTGTTGAAATTCTGTTGAAGCTTTTAAAATTCTCTCTAGAATTTTCAAAATCCATGTCCACACGTTTACAATTTCACGTAACAAAATGGCTAAAATTCCAGTTGAAATTTTTGTCAAAGTCCCTTAAAAATTTTCCAATTTTTGTCCCAATTCTTCCCATTCCCATTGAAACTTTTCAAATCCCTCTCAAAATTGTCGAAATTCTCTTGAAGCTTTTAAAATTCTCTCTAGAATTTTCAAAATCCACTTCAACATGTTTACAATTTCACGTCAAAAAATGGCTAAAATTCCAGTTGAAATTTTTTCAAAGTCCCTTAAAAATTTTCCAATTTTTGTCCCAATTCTTCCCATTCCCATGGAAACTTTTCAAATCCCTCTCAAAATTGTTGAAATTCTGTTGAAGCTTTTAAAATTCTCTCTAGAATTTTCAAAATCCACTTCAAAATGTTTACAATTTCACATAAAAAAATTGCTAAAATTCCAGTTGAAATTTTTTCAAAGTCCCTTAAAAATTTTCCAATTTTTGTCCCAATTCTTCCCATTCCCATTGAAACTTTTCAAATCCCTCTCAAAATTGTTGAAATTCTGTTGAAGCTTTTAAAATTCTCTCTAGAATTTTCAAAATCCATGTCCACATGTTTACAATTTCACATAAAAAAATTGCTAAAATTCCAGTTGAAATTTTTTCAAAGTCCCTTAAAAATTTTCCAATTTTTGTCCCAATTCTTCCCATTCCCATTGAAACTTTTCAAATCCCTCTCAAAATTGTTGAAATTCTCTTGAAGCTTTTAAAATTCTCTCTAGAATTTTCAAAATCCATGTCCACATGTTTACAATTTCACGTCAAAAAATGGCTAAAATTCCAGTTGAAATTTTTTCAAAGTCCCTTAAAAATTTTCCAATTTTTGTCCCAATTCTTCCCATTCCCATTGAAACTTTTCAAATCCCTCTCAAAATTGTAGAAATTCTGTTAAAGCTTTTAAAATTCTCTCTAGAATTTTCAAAATCCATGTCCACATGTTTACAATTTCACATTAAAAAATGGCTAAAATTCCAGTTGAAATTTTTTCAAAGTCCCTTAAAAATTTTCCCATTTTTGTCCCAATTCTTCCCATTCCCATTGAAACTTTTCAAATCCCTCTCAAAATTGTTGAAATTCTGTTGAAGCTTTTAAAATTCTCTCTAGAATTTTCAAAATCCATGTCCACATGTTTACAATTTCACGTCAAAAAATGGCTAAAATTCCAGTTGAAATTTTTTCAAAGTCCCTTAAAAATTTTCCAATTTTTGTCCCAATTCTTCCCATTCCCATTGAAACTTTTCAAATCCCTCTCAAAATTGTTGAAATTCTCTTGAAGCTTTTAAAATTCTCTCTAGAATTTTCAAAATCCATGTCCACGTGTTTACAATTTCACATTAAAAAATGGCTAAAATTCCAGTTGAAATTTTTTCAAAGTCCCTTAAAAATTTTCCAATTTTTTGTCCCAATTCTTCCCATTCCCATTGAAACTTTTCAAATCCCTCTCAAAATTGTTGAAATTCTGTTGAAGCTTTTAAAATTCTCTCTAGAATTTTCAAAATCCATGTCCACATGTTTACAATTTCACATAACAAAATGGCTAAAATTCCAGTTGAAATTTTTTCAAAGTCCCTTAAAAATTTTCCAATTTTTGTCCCAATTCTTCCCATTCCCATTGAAACTTTTCAAATCCCTCTCAAAATTGTTGAAATTCTGTTGAAGCTTTTAAAATTCTCTCTAGAATTTTCAAAATCCACTTCAACATGTTTACAATTTCACATAAAAAATGGCTAAAATTCCAGTTGAAATTTTTCAAAGTCCCTTAAAAATTTTCCAATTTTTGTCCCAATTCTTCCCATTCCCATTGAAACTTTTCAAATCCCTCTCAAAATTGTTGAAATTCTCTTGAAGCTTTTAAAATTCTCTCTAGAATTTTCAAAATCCATGTCCACATGTTTACAATTTCACGTCAAAAAATGGCTAAAATTCCAGTTGAAATTTTTTCAAAGTCCCTTAAAAATTTTCCAATTTTTGTCCCAATTCTTCCCATTCCCATTGAAACTTTTCAAATCCCTCTCAAAATTGTTGAAATTCTCTTGAAGCTTTTAAAATTCTCTCTAGAATTTTCAAAATCCATGTCCACATGTTTACAATTTCACGTCAAAAAATGGCTAAAATTCCAGTTGAAATTTTTTCAAAGTCCCTTAAAAATTTTCCAATTTTTGTCCCAATTCTTCCCATTCCCATGGAAACTTTTCAAATCCCTCTCAAAATTGTTGAAATTCTGTTGAAGCTTTTAAAATTCTCTCTAGAATTTTCAAAATCCATGTCCACATGTTTACAATTTCACATAAAAAAATGGCTAAAATTCCAGTTGAAATTTTTCAAAGTCCCTTAAAAATTTTCCAATTTTTGTCCCAATTCTTCCCATTCCCATTGAAACTTTTCAAATCCCTCTCAAAATTGTTGAAATTCTCTTGAAGCTTTTAAAATTCTCTCTAGAATTTTCAAAATCCATGTCCACAAGTTTACAATTTCACGTCAAAAAATGGCTAAAATTCCAGTTGAAATTTTTTCAAAGTCCCTTAAAAATTTTCCAATTTTGTCCCAATTCTTCCCATTCCCATTGAAACTTTTCAAATCCCTCTCAAAATTGTTGAAATTCTCTTGAAGCTTTTAAAATTCTCTCTAGAATTTTCAAAATCCATGTCCACATGTTTACAATTTCACGTCAAAAAATGGCTAAAATTCCAGTTGAAATTTTTTCAAAGTCCCTTAAAAATTTTCCAATTTTTGTCCCAAATTCTTCCCATTCCCATTGAAACTTTTCAAATCCCTCTCAAAATTGTAGAAATTCTGTTAAAGCTTTTAAAATTCTCTCTAGAATTTTCAAAATCCGTGTCCACGTTTACAATTTCACGTCAAAAAATGGCTAAAATTCCAGTTGAAATTTTTTCAAAGTCCCTTAAAAATTTTCCAATTTTTGTCCCAATTCTTCCCATTCCCATTGAAACTTTTCAAATCCCTCTCAAATTGTTGAAATTCTCTTGAAGCTTTTAAAATTCTCTCTAGAATTTTCAAAATCCATGGCCACATGTTCACAATTTCACGTCAAAAAATGGCTAAAATTCCAGTTGAAATTTTTTCAAAGTCCCTTAAAAATTTTCCAATTTTTGTCCCAATTCTTCCCATTCCCATTGAAACTTTTCAAATCCCTCTCAAAATTGTTGAAATTCTGTTGAAGCTTTTAAAATTCTCTCTAGAATTTTCAAAATCCATGTCCACATGTTTACAATTTCACGTAACAAAATGGCTAAAATTCCAGTTGAAATTTTTTCAAAGTCCCTTAAAAATTTTCCAATTTTTGTCCCAATTCTTCCCATTCCCATTGAAACTTTTCAAATCCCTCTCAAAATTGTTGAAATTCTGTTGAAGCTTTAAAAATTCTCTCTAGAATTTTCAAAATCCGTGTCCACATGTTTACAATTTCACGTCAAAAAATGGCTAAAATTCCAGTTGAAATTTTTTCAAAGTCCCTTAAAAATTTTCCAATTTTTGTCCCAATTCTTCCCATTCCCATTGAAACTTTTCAAATCCCTCTCAAAATTGTTGAAATTCTGTTGAAGCTTTTAAAATTCTCTCTAGAATTTTCAAAATCCATGTCCACATGTTTACAATTTCACGTCAAAAAATTTCTAAAATTCCAGTTGAAATTTTTTCAAAGTCCCTTAAAAATTTTCCAATTTTTGTCCCAATTCTTCCCATTCCCATTGAAACTTTTCAAATCCCTCTCAAAATTGTTGAAATTCTGTTGAAGCTTTTAAAATTCTCTCTAGAATTTTCAAAATCCATGTCCACACGTTTACAATTTCACGTAACAAAATGGCTAAAATTCCAGTTGAAATTTTTGTCAAAGTCCCTTAAAAATTTTCCAATTTTTGTCCCAATTCTTCCCATTCCCATTGAAACTTTTCAAATCCCTCTCAAAATTGTCGAAATTCTCTTGAAGCTTTTAAAATTCTCTCTAGAATTTTCAAAATCCACTTCAACATGTTTACAATTTCACGTCAAAAAATGGCTAAAATTCCAGTTGAAATTTTTTCAAAGTCCCTTAAAAATTTTCCAATTTTTGTCCCAATTCTTCCCATTCCCATGGAAACTTTTCAAATCCCTCTCAAAATTGTTGAAATTCTGTTGAAGCTTTTAAAATTCTCTCTAGAATTTTCAAAATCCCCTTCAAAATGTTTACAATTTCACATAAAAAAATTGCTAAAATTCCAGTTGAAATTTTTTCAAAGTCCCTTAAAAATTTTCCAATTTTTGTCCCAATTCTTCCATTCCCATTGAAACTTTTCAAATCCCTCTCAAAATTGTTGAAATTCTGTTGAAGCTTTTAAAATTCTCTCTAGAATTTTCAAAATCCATGTCCACATGTTTACAATTTCACATAAAAAAATTGCTAAAATTCCAGTTGAAATTTTTTCAAAGTCCCTTAAAAATTTTCCAATTTTTGTCCCAATTCTTCCCATTCCCATTGAAACTTTTCAAATCCCTCTCAAAATTGTAGAAATTCTGTTAAAGCTTTTAAAATTCTCTCTAGAATTTTCAAAATCCATGTCCACATGTTTACAATTTCACGTCAAAAAATGGCTAAAATTCCAGTTGAAATTTTTTCAAAGTCCCTTAAAAATTTTCCAATTTTTGTCCCAATTCTTCCCATTCCCATTGAAACTTTTCAAATCCCTCTCAAAATTGTAGAAATTCTGTTAAAGCTTTTAAAATTCTCTCTAGAATTTTCAAAATCCATGTCCACATGTTTACAATTTCACATAAAAAAATGGCTAAAATTCCAGTTGAAATTTTTTCAAAGTCCCTTAAAAATTTTCCCATTTTTGTCCCAATTCTTCCCATTCCCATTGAAACTTTTCAAATCCCTCTCAAAATTGTTGAAATTCTGTTGAAGCTTTTAAAATTCTCTCTAGAATTTTCAAAATCCATGTCCACATGTTTACAATTTCACGTCAAAAAATGGCTAAAATTCCAGTTGAAATTTTTTCAAAGTCCCTTAAAAATTTTCCAATTTTTGTCCCAATTCTTCCCATTCCCATTGAAACTTTTCAAATCCCTCTCAAAATTGTTGAAATTCTCTTGAAGCTTTTAAAATTCTCTCTAGAATTTTCAAAATCCATGTCCACGTGTTTACAATTTCACATTAAAATATGGCTAAAATTCCAGTTGAAATTTTTTCAAAGTCCCTTAAAAATTTTCCAATTTTTGTCCCAATTCTTCCCATTCCCATTGAAACTTTTCAAATCCCTCTCAAAATTGTTGAAATTCTCTTGAAGCTTTTAAAATTCTCTCTAGAATTTTCAAAATCCATGTACACGTGTTGACAATTTCACATTAAAAAATTGCTAAAATTCCAGTTGAAATTTTTTCAAAGTCCCTTAAAAATTTTCCAATTTTTGTCCCAATTCTTCCCATTCCCATTGAAACTTTTCAAATCCCTCTCAAAATTGTAGAAATTCTCTTGAAGCTTTTAAAAGTCTCTCTAATATTTTCAAAATCCATGTCCACATGTTTACAATTTCACATAAAAAAATTGCTAAAATTCCAGTTGAAATTTTTTCAAAGTCCCTGAAAAATTTTCCAATTTTTGTCCCAATTCTTCCCATTCCCATTGAAACTTTTCAAATCCCTCTCAAAATTGTTGAAATTCTGTTGAAGCTTTTAAAATTCTCTCTAGAATTTTCAAAATCCATGTCCACATGTTTACAATTTCACGTCAAAAAATGGCTAAAATTCCAGTTGAAATTTTTTCAAAGTCCCTTAAAAATTTTCCAATTTTTGTCCCAATTCTTCCCATTCCCATTGAAACTTTTCAAATCCCTCTCAAAATTGTTGAAATTCTGTTGAAGCTTTTAAAATTCTCTCTAGAATTTTCAAAATCCATGTCCACATGTTTACAATTTCACATAACAAAATGGCTAAAATGCCAGTTGAAATTTTTTCAAAGTCCCTGAAAAATTTTCCAATTTTTGTCCCAATTCTTCCCATTCCCATTGAAACTTTTCAAATCCCTCTCAAAATTGTAGAAATTCTGTTGAAGCTTTTAAAAGTCTCTCTAGAATTTTCAAAATCCATGTCCACATGTTTACAATTTCACATTAAAAAATTGCTAAAATTCAAGTTGAAATTTTTTCAAAGTCCCTTAAAAATTTTCCCATTTTTGTCCCAATTCTTCCCATTCCCATTGAAACTTTTCAAATCCCTCTCAAAATTGTTGAAATTCTGTTGAAGCTTTTAAAATTATCTCTAGAATTTTCAAAATCCATGTCCACATGTTTACAATTTCACGTCAAAAAATGGCTAAAATTCCAGTTGAAATTTTTTCAAAGTCCCTTAAAAATTTTCCAATTTTGTCCCAATTCTTCCCATTCCCATTGAAACTTTTCAAATCCCTCTCAAAATTGTTGAAATTCTCTTGAAGCTTTTAAAATTCTCTCTAGAATTTTCAAAATCCATGTCCACATGTTTACAATTTCACGTCAAAAAATGGCTAAAATTCCAGTTGAAATTTTTTCAAAGTCCCTTAAAAATTTTCCAATTTTTGTCCCAATTCTTCCCATTCCCATGGAAACTTTTCAAATCCCTCTCAAAATTGTTGAAATTCTGTTGAAGCTTTTAAAATTCTCTCTAGAATTTTCAAAATCCATGTCCACATGTTTACAATTTCACGTCAAAAAATGGCTAAAATTCCAGTTGAAATTTTTTCAAAGTCCCTTAAAAATTTTCCCATTTATGTCCCAATTCTTCCCATTCCCATTGAAACTTTCAAATCCCTCTCAAAATTGTTGAAATTCTCTTGAAGCTTTTAAAATTCTCTCTAGAATTTTCAAAATCCATGGCCACATGTTTACAATTTCACGTCAAAAAATGGCTAAAATTCCAGTTGAAATTTTTTCAAAGTCCCTTAAAAATTTTCCAATTTTTGTCCCAATTCTTCCCATTCCCATGGAAACTTTTCAAATCCCTCTCAAAATTGTTGAAATTCTCTTGAAGCTTTTAAAATTCTCTCTAGAATTTTCAAAATCCATGTCCACATGTTTACAATTTCACATAAAAAAATTGCTAAAATTCCAGTTGAAATTTTTTCAAAGTCCCTTAAAAATTTTCCAATTTTTGTCCCAATTCTTCCCATTCCCATTGAAACTTTTCAAATCCCTCTCAAATTGTTGAAATTCTGTTGAAGCTTTTAAAATTCTCTCTAGAATTTTCAAAATCCATGTCCATAAGTTTACAATTTCACGTCAAAAAATGGCTAAAATTCCAGTTGAAATTTTTTCAAAGTCCCTTAAAAATTTTCCCATTTATGTCCCAATTCTTCCCATTCCCATTGAAACTTTTCAAATCCCTCTCAAAATTGTTGAAATTCTCTTGAAGCTTTTAAAATTCTCTCTAGAATTTTCAAAATCCATGGCCACATGTTTACAATTTCACGTCAAAAAATGGCTAAAATTCCAGTTGAAATTTTTTCAAAGTCCCTTAAAAATTTTCCAATTTTTGTCCCAATTCTTCCCATTCCCATTGAAACTTTTCAAATCCCTCTCAAAATTGTTGAAATTCTCTTGAAGCTTTTAAAAGTCTCTCTAGAATTTTCAAAATCCATGTCCACATGTTTACAATTTCACGTCAAAAAATGGCTAAAATTCCAGTTGAAATTTTTTCAAAGTCCCTTAAAAATTTTCCAATTTTTGTCCCAATTCTTCCCATTCCCATGGAAACTTTTCAAATCCCTCTCAAAATTGTTGAAATTCTCTTGAAGCTTTTAAAATTCTCTCTAGAATTTTCAAAATCCATGTCCACATGTTTACAATTTCACGTCAAAAAATGGCTAAAATTCCAGTTGAAATTTTTTCAAAGTCCCTTAAAAATTTTCCAATTTTTCTCCCAATTCTTCCCATTCCCATTGAAACTTTTCAAATCCCTCTCAAAATTGTTGAAATTCTCTTGAAGCTTTTAAAATTCTCTCTAGAATTTTCAAAATCCATGTCCACATGTTTACAATTTCACGTACAAAATGGCTAAAATTCCAGTTGAAATTTTTTCAAAGTCCCTTAAAAATTTTCCAATTTTTGTCCAATTCTTCCCATTCCCATTGAAACTTTTCAAATCCCTCTCAAAATTGTAGAAATTCTCTTGAAGCTTTTAAAATTCTCTCTAGAATTTCAAAATCCATGGCCACATGTTTACAATTTCACGTCAAAAAATGGCTAAAATTCCAGTTGAAATTTTTTCAAAGTCCCTTAAAAATTTTCCAATTTTTGTCCCAAATCTTCCCATTCCCATTGAAACTTTTCAAATCTCTCTCAAAATTGTTGAAATTCTCTCGAAGCTTTTAAAATTCTCTCTAGAATTTTCAAAATCCATGTCCACGTGTTTACAATTTCACATTAAATAATGGCTAAAATTCCAGTTGAAATTTTTTCAAAGTCCCTTAAAAATTTTCCAATTTTTGTCCCAATTCTTCCCATTCCCATTGAAACTTTTCAAATCCCTCTCAAAATTGTTGAAATTCTCTTGAAGCTTTTAAAATTCTCTCTAGAATTTTCAAAATCCATGTCCACATGTTTACAATTTCACATAAAAAAATGGCTAAAATTCCAGTTGAAATTTTTTCAAAGTCCCTTAAAAATTTTCCAATTTTTGTCCCAATTCTTCCCATTCCCATTGAAACTTTTCAAATCCCTCTCAAAATTGTTGAAATTCTGTTGAAGCTTTTAAAATTCTCTCTAGAATTTTCAAAATCCATGTCCACATGTTTACAATTTCACATAAAAAAATTGCTAAAATTCCAGTTGAAATTTTTTCAAAGTCCCTTAAAAATTTTCCAATTTTTGTCCCAATTCTTCCCATTCCCATTGAAACTTTTCAAATCCCTCTCAAAATTGTTGAAATTCTCTTGAAGCTTTTAAAATTCTCTCTAGAATTTTCAAAATCCATGGCCACAAGTTTACAATTTCACGTCAAAAAATGGCTAAAATTCCAGTTGAAATTTTTTCAAAGTCCCTTAAAAATTTTCCCATTTTTGTCCCAATTCTTCCCATTCCCATTGAAACTTTTCAAATCCCTCTCAAAATTGTTGAAATTCTCTTGAAGCTTTTAAAATTCTCTCTAGAATTTTCAAAATCCACTTCAACATGTTTACAATTTCACGTAACAAAATGGCTAAAATGCCAGTTGAAATTTTTTCAAAGTCCCTTAAAAATTTTCCAATTTTTGTCCCAATTCTTCCCATTCCCATTGAAACTTTTCAAATCCCTCTCAAAATTGTTGAAATTCTCTTGAAGCTTTTAAAATTCTCTCTAGAATTTTCAAAATCCATGTCCACATGTTTACAATTTCACGTCAAAAAATTGCTAAAATTCCAGTTGAAATTTTTTCAAAGTCCCTTAAAAATTTTCCAATTTTTGTCCCAATTCTTCCCATTCCCATTGAAACTTTTAAATCCCTCTCAAATTGTTGAAATTCTCTTGAAGCTTTTAAAAGTCTCTCTAATATTTTCAAAATCCATGTCCACATGTTTACAATTTCACATAAAAAAATTGCTAAAATTCCAGTTGAAATTTTTTCAAAGTCCCTTAAAAATTTTCCAATTTTTGTCCCAATTCTTCCCATTCCCATTGAAACTTTTCAAATCCCTCTCAAAATTGTTGAAATTCTCTTGAAGCTTTTAAAATTCTCTCTAGAATTTTCAAAATCCATGTCCACATGTTTACAATTTCACATAAAAAAATGGCTAAAATTCCAGTTGAAATTTTTTCAAAGTCCCTTAAAAATTTTCCAATTTTTGTCCCAATTCTTCCCATTCCCATTGAAACTTTTCAAATCCCTCTCAAAATTGTTGAAATTCTCTTGAAGCTTTTAAAATTCTCTCTAGAATTTTCAAAATCCATGTCCACATGTTTACAATTTCACGTCAAAAAATGGCTAAAATTCCAGTTGAAATTTTTTCAAAGTCCCTGAAAAATTTTCCAATTTTTGTCCCAATTCTTCCCATTCCCATTGAAACTTTTCAAATCCCTCTCAAAATTGTAGAAATTCTGTTGAAGCTTTTAAAATTCTCTCTAGAATTTTCAAAATCCATGTCCACGTGTTTACAATTTCACATTAAAAAATTGCTAAAATTCAAGTTGAAATTTTTTCAAAGTCCCTTAAAAATTTTCCCATTTTTGTCCCAATTCTTCCCATTCCCATTGAAACTTTTCAAATCCCTCTCAAAATTGTTGAAATTCTGTTGAAGCTTTTAAAATTCTCTCTAGAATTTTCAAAATCCACTTCCAACATGTTTACAATTTCACGTAACAAAATGGCTAAAATGCCAGTTGAAATTTTTTCAAAGTCCCTTAAAAATTTTCCAATTTTTGTCCCAATTCTTCCCATTCCCATTGAAACTTTTCAAATCCCTCTCAAAATTGTTGAAATTCTCTTGAAGCTTTTAAAATTCTCTCTAGAATTTTCAAATCCATGTCCACGTGTTTACAATTTCACATTAAAAAATGGCTAAAATTCCAGTTGAAATTTTTTCAAAGTCCCTTAAAAATTTTCCAATTTTTGTCCCAATTCTTCCCATTCCCATTGAAACTTTTCAAATCCCTCTCAAAATTGTTGAAATTCTGTTGAAGCTTTTAAAATTCTCTCTAGAATTTTCAAAATCCATGTACACGTGTTGACAATTTCACATTAAGAAATGGCTAAACTTCCAGTTGAAATTTTTTCAAAGTCCCTTAAAAATTTTCCAATTTTTGTCCCAATTCTTCCCATTCCCATTGAAACTTTTCAAATCCCTCTCAAAATTGTTGAAATTCTCTTGAAGCTTTTAAAATTCTCTCTAGAATTTTCAAAATCCATGTCCACATGTTTACAATTTCACATAACAAAATGGCTAAAATGCCAGTTGAAATTTTTTCAAAGTCCCTTAAAAATTTTCCAATTTTTGTCCCAATTCTTCCCATTCCCATTGAAACTTTTCAAATCCCTCTCAAAATTATTGAAATTCTCTTGAAGCTTTTAAAAGTCTCTCTAGAATTTTCAAAATCCATGTCCACATGTTTACAATTTCACGTCAAAAAATTGCTAAAATTCCAGTTGAAATTTTTTCAAAGTCCCTTAAAAATTTTCCAATTTTTGTCCCAATTCTTCCCATTCCCATTGAAACTTTTCAAATCCCTCTCAAAATTGTTGAAATTCTGTTGAAGCTTTTAAAATTCTCTCTAGAATTTTCAAAATCCATGTCCACATGTTTACAATTTCACGTCAAAAAATGGCTAAAATTCCAGTTGAAATTTTTTCAAAGTCCCTTAAAAATTTTCCAATTTTTGTCCCAATTCTTCCCATTCCCATTGAAACTTTTCAAATCCCTCTCAAAATTGTTGAAATTCTCTTGAAGCTTTTAAAATTCTCTCTAGAATTTTCAAAATCCATGGCCACATGTTTACAATTTCACGTCAAAAAATGGCTAAAATTCCAGTTGAAATTTTTTCAAAGTCCCTTAAAAATTTTCCAATTTTTGTCCCAATTCTTCCCATTCCCATGGAAACTTTTCAAATCCCTCTCAAAATTGTTGAAATTCTCTTGAAGCTTTTAAAATTCTCTCTAGAATTTTCAAAATCCATGTCCACATGTTTACAATTTCACATAAAAAAATTGCTAAAATTCCAGTTGAAATTTTTTCAAAGTCCCTTAAAAATTTTCCAATTTTTGTCCCAATTCTTCCCATTCCCATTGAAACTTTTCAAATCCCTCTCAAAATTGTTGAAATTCTGTTGAAGCTTTTAAAATTCTCTCTAGAATTTTCAAAATCCATGTCCATAAGTTTACAATTTCACGTCAAAAAATGGCTAAAATTCCAGTTGAAATTTTTTCAAAGTCCCTTAAAAATTTTCCCATTTATGTCCCAATTCTTCCCATTCCCATTGAAACTTTTCAAATCCCTCTCAAAATTGTTGAAATTCTCTTGAAGCTTTTAAAATTCTCTCTAGAATTTTCAAAATCCATGGCCACATGTTTACAATTTCACGTCAAAAAATGGCTAAAATTCCAGTTGAAATTTTTTCAAAGTCCCTTAAAAATTTTCCAATTTTTGTCCCAATTCTTCCCATTCCCATTGAAACTTTTCAAATCCCTCTCAAAATTGTTGAAATTCTCTTGAAGCTTTTAAAAGTCTCTCTAGAATTTTCAAAATCCATGTCCACATGTTTACAATTTCACGTCAAAAAATGGCTAAAATTCCAGTTGAAATTTTTTCAAAGTCCCTTAAAAATTTTCCAATTTTTGTCCCAATTCTTCCCATTCCCATTGAAACTTTTCAAATCCCTCTCAAAATTGTTGAAATTCTCTTGAAGCTTTTAAAATTCTCTCTAGAATTTTCAAAATCCATGTCCACATGTTTACAATTTCACGTCAAAAAATGGCTAAAATTCCAGTTGAAATTTTTTCAAAGTCCCTTAAAAATTTTCCAATTTTTCTCCCAATTCTTCCCATTCCCATTGAAACTTTTCAAATCCCTCTCAAAATGTTGAAATTCTCTTGAAGCTTTTAAAATTCTCTCTAGAATTTTCAAAATCCATGTCCACATGTTTACAATTTCACGTAACAAAATGGCTAAAATTCCAGTTGAAATTTTTTCAAAGTCCCTTAAAAATTTTCCAATTTTTGTCCCAATTCTTCCCATTCCCATTGAAACTTTTCAAATCCCTCTCAAAATTGTTGAAATTCTGTTGAAGCTTTTAAAATTCTCTCTAGAATTTTCAAAATCCATGGCCACATGTTTACAATTTCACGTCAAAAAATGGCTAAAATTCCAGTTGAAATTTTTTCAAAGTCCCTTAAAAATTTTCCAATTTTTGTCCCAAATCTTCCCATTCCCATTGAAACTTTTCAAATCTCTCTCAAATTGTTGAAATTCTCTTGAAGCTTTTAAAATTCTCTCTAGAATTTTCAAAATCCATGTCCACGTGTTTACAATTTCACATTAAATAATGGCTAAAATTCCAGTTGAAATTTTTCAAAGTCCCTTAAAAATTTTCCAATTTTTGTCCCAATTCTTCCCATTCCCATTGAAACTTTTCAAATCCCTCTCAAAATTGTTGAAATTCTCTTGAAGCTTTTAAAATTCTCTCTAGAATTTTCAAAATCCATGTCCACATGTTTACAATTTCACATAAAAAAATGGCTAAAATTCCAGTTGAAATTTTTTTCAAAGTCCCTTAAAAATTTTCCAATTTTTGTCCCAATTCTTCCCATTCCCATTGAAACTTTTCAAATCCCTCTCAAAATTGTTGAAATTCTGTTGAAGCTTTTAAAATTCTCTCTAGAATTTTCAAAATCCATGTCCACATGTTTACAATTTCACATAAAAAAATTGCTAAAATTCCAGTTGAAATTTTTTCAAAGTCCCTTAAAAATTTTCCAATTTTTGTCCCAATTCTTCCCATTCCCATTGAAACTTTTCAAATCCCTCTCAAAATTGTTGAAATTCTCTTGAAGCTTTTAAAATTCTCTCTAGAATTTTCAAAATCCATGGCCACAAGTTTACAATTTCACGTCAAAAAATGGCTTAAAATTCCAGTTGAAATTTTTTCAAAGTCCCTTAAAAATTTTCCCATTTTTGTCCCAATTCTTCCCATTCCCATTGAAACTTTTCAAATCCCTCTCAAAATTGTTGAAATTCTCTTGAAGCTTTTAAAATTCTCTCTAGAATTTTCAAAATCCATGTCCACATGTTTACAATTTCACGTCAAAAAATGGCTAAAATTCCAGTTGAAATTTTTTCAAAGTCCCTTAAAAATTTTCCAATTTTTGTCCCAATTCTTCCCATTCCCATTGAAACTTTTCAAATCCCTCTCAAAATTGTTGAAATTCTCTTGAAGCTTTTAAAAGTCTCTCTAATATTTTCAAAATCCATGTCCACATGTTTACAATTTCACATAAAAAAATTGCTAAAATTCCAGTTGAAATTTTTTCAAAGTCCCTTAAAAATTTTCCAATTTTTGTCCCAATTCTTCCCATTCCCATTGAAACTTTTCAAATCCCTCTCAAAATTGTTGAAATTCTGTTGAAGCTTTTAAAATTCTCTCTAGAATTTTCAAAATCCATGTCCACATGTTTACAATTTCACATAAAAAAATTGCTAAAATTCCAGTTGAAATTTTTTCAAAGTCCCTTAAAAATTTTCCAATTTTTGTCCCAATTCTTCCCATTCCCATTGAAACTTTTCAAATCCCTCTCAAAATTGTTGAAATTCTCTTGAAGCTTTTAAAATTCTCTCTAGAATTTTCAAAATCCATGGCCACAAGTTTACAATTTCACGTCAAAAAATGGCTAAAATTCCAGTTGAAATTTTTTCAAAGTCCCTTAAAAATTTTCCCATTTTTGTCCCAATTCTTCCCATTCCCATTGAAACTTTTCAAATCCCTCTCAAAATTGTTGAAATTCTCTTGAAGCTTTTAAAATTCTCTCTAGAATTTTCAAAATCCATGTCCACATGTTTACAATTTCACGTCAAAAAATGGCTAAAATTCCAGTTGAAATTTTTTCAAAGTCCCTTAAAAATTTTCCAATTTTTGTCCCAATTCTTCCCATTCCCATTGAAACTTTTAAATCCCTCTCAAAATTGTTGAAATTCTCTTGAAGCTTTTAAAAGTCTCTCTAATATTTTCAAAACCCATGTCCACATGTTTACAATTTCACATAAAAAAATTGCTAAAATTCCAGTTGAAATTTTTTAAAGTCCCTTAAAAATTTTCCAATTTTTGTCCCAATTCTTCCCATTCCCATTGAAACTTTTCAAATCCCTCTCAAAATTGTTGAAATTCTCTTGAAGCTTTTAAAATTCTCTCTAGAATTTTCAAAATCCATGTCCACATGTTTACAATTTCACATAAAAAATGGCTAAAATTCCAGTTGAAATTTTTTCAAAGTCCCTTAAAAATTTTCCAATTTTTGTCCCAATTCTTCCCATTCCCATTGAAACTTTTCAAATCCCTCTCAAAATTGTTGAAATTCTCTTGAAGCTTTTAAAATTCTCTCTAGAATTTTCAAAATCCATGTCCACATGTTTACAATTTCACGTCAAAAAATGGCTAAAATTCCAGTTGAAATTTTTTCAAAGTCCCTGAAAAATTTTCCAATTTTTGTCCCAATTCTTCCCATTCCCATTGAAACTTTTCAAATCCCTCTCAAAATTGTAGAAATTCTGTTGAAGCTTTTAAAATTCTCTCTAGAATTTTCAAAATCCATGTCCACGTGTTTACAATTTCACATTAAAAAATTGCTAAAATTCAAGTTGAAATTTTTTCAAAGTCCCTTAAAAATTTTCCCATTTTTGTCCCAATTCTTCCATTCCCATTGAAACTTTTCAAATCCCTCTCAAAATTGTTGAAATTCTGTTGAAGCTTTTAAAATTCTCTCTAGAATTTTCAAAATCCATGGCCACAAGTTTACAATTTCACGTCAAAAAATGGCTAAAATTCCAGTTGAAATTTTTTCAAAGTCCCTTAAAAATTTTCCAATTTTTGTCCCAATTCTTCCCATTCCCATTGAAACTTTTCAAATCCCTCTCAAAATTGTTGAAATTCTCTTGAAGCTTTTAAAATTCTCTCTAGAATTTTCAAAATCCATGTCCACATGTTTACAATTTCACGTCAAAAAATGGCTAAAATTCCAGTTGAAATTTTTTCAAAGTCCCTTAAAAATTTTCCAATTTTTGTCCCAATTCTTCCCATTCCCATTGAAACTTTTAAATCCCTCTCAAAATTGTTGAAATTCTCTTGAAGCTTTTAAAGTCTCTCTAATATTTTCAAAACCCATGTCCACATGTTTACAATTTCACATAAAAAAATTGCTAAAATTCCAGTTGAAATTTTTTCAAAGTCCCTTAAAAATTTTCCAATTTTTGTCCCAATTCTTCCCATTCCCATTGAAACTTTTCAAATCCCTCTCAAAATTGTTGAAATTCTCTTGAAGCTTTTAAAATTCTCTCTAGAATTTTCAAAATCCATGTCCACATGTTTACAATTTCACATAAAAAATGGCTAAAATTCCAGTTGAAATTTTTTCAAAGTCCCTTAAAAATTTTCCAATTTTTGTCCCAATTCTTCCCATTCCCATTGAAACTTTTCAAATCCCTCTCAAAATTGTTGAAATTCTCTTGAAGCTTTTAAAATTCTCTCTAGAATTTTCAAAATCCATGTCCACATGTTTACAATTTCACGTCAAAAAATGGCTAAAATTCCAGTTGAAATTTTTTCAAAGTCCCTGAAAAATTTTCCAATTTTTGTCCCAATTCTTCCCATTCCCATTGAAACTTTTCAAATCCCTCTCAAAATTGTAGAAATTCTGTTGAAGCTTTTAAAATTCTCTCTAGAATTTTCAAAATCCATGTCCACGTGTTTACAATTTCACATTAAAAAATTGCTAAAATTCAAGTTGAAATTTTTTCAAAGTCCCTTAAAAATTTTCCCATTTTTGTCCCAATTCTTCCCATTCCCATTGAAACTTTTCAAATCCCTCTCAAAATTGTTGAAATTCTGTTGAAGCTTTTAAAATTCTCTCTAGAATTTTCAAAATCCATGTCCACATGTTTACAATTTCACGTAACAAAATGGCTAAAATGCCAGTTGAAATTTTTTCAAAGTCCCTTAAAAATTTTCCAATTTTTGTCCCAATTCTTCCCATTCCCATTGAAACTTTTCAAATCCCTCTCAAAATTGTTGAAATTCTCTTGAAGCTTTTAAAATTCTCTCTAGAATTTTCAAAATCCATGTCCACATGTTTACAATTTCACGTCAAAAAATTGCTAAAATTCCAGTTGAAATTTTTTCAAAGTCCCTTAAAAATTTTCCAATTTTTGTCCCAATTCTTCCCATTCCCATTGAAACTTTTCAAATCCCTCTCAAAATTGTTGAAATTCTCTCGAAGCTTTTAAAATTCTCTCTAGAATTTTCAAAATCCATGGCCACATGTTTACAATTTCACGTCAAAAAATGGCTAAAATTCCAGTTGAAATTTTTTCAAAGTCCCTTAAAAATTTTCCAATTTTTGTCCCAATTCTTCCCATTCCCATTGAAACTTTTCAAATCCCTCTCAAAATTGTTGAAATTCTCTTGAAGCTTTTAAAATTCTCTCTAGAATTTTCAAAATCCATGGCCACATGTTTACAATTTCACGTCAAAAAATGGCTAAAATTCCAGTTGAAATTTTTTCAAAGTCCCTTAAAAATTTTCCAATTTTTGTCCCAATTCTTCCCATTCCCATTGAAACTTTTCAAATCCCTCTCAAAATTGTTGAAATTCTCTTGAAGCTTTTAAAATTCTCTCTAGAATTTTCAAAATCCACTTCAACATGTTTACAATTTCACGTAACAAAATGGCTAAAATGCCAGTTGAAATTTTTTCAAAGTTCCTTAAAAATTTTCCAATTTTTGTCCCAATTCTTCCCATTCCCATTGAAACTTTTCAAATCCCTCTCAAAATTGTTGAAATTCTGTTGAAGCTTTTAAAATTCTCTCTAGAATTTTCAAAATCCATGGCCACATGTTTACAATTTCACGTCAAAAAATGGCTAAAATTCCAGTTGAAATTTTTTCAAAGTCCCTTAAAAATTTTCCAATTTTTGTCCCAATTCTTCCCATTCCCATTGAAACTTTTCAAATCCCTCTCAAAATTGTTGAAATTCTCTCGAAGCTTTTAAAATTCTCTCTAGAATTTTCAAAATCCATGTCCACGTGTTTACAATTTCACGTCAAAAAATGGCTAAAATTCCAGTTGAAATTTTTCAAAGTCCCTTAAAAATTTTCCAATTTTTGTCCCAATTCTTCCCATTCCCATTGAAACTTTTCAAATCCCTCTCAAAATTGTTGAAATTCTCTTGAAGCTTTTAAAATTCTCTCTAGAATTTTCAAAATCCATGGCCACGTGTTTACAATTTCACGTCAAAAAATGGCTAAAATTCCAGTTGAAATTTTTTCAAAGTCCCTTCAAAATTTTCCAATTTTTGTCCCAATTCTTCCCATTCCCATTGAAACTTTTCAAATCCCTCTCAAAATTGTTGAAATTCTCTTGAAGCTTTTAAAATTCTCTCTAGAATTTTCAAAATCCACTTCAACATGTTTACAATTTCACGTAACAAAATGGCTAAAATGCCAGTTGAAATTTTTTCAAAGTCCCTTAAAAATTTTCCAATTTTTGTCCCAATTCTTCCCATTCCCATTGAAACTTTTCAAATCCCTCTCAAAATTGTTGAAATTCTCTTGAAGCTTTTAAAATTCTCTCTAGAATTTTCAAAATCCACTTCAACATGTTTACAATTTCACGTAACAAAATGGCTAAAATGCCAGTTGAAATTTTTTCAAAGTCCCTTAAAAATTTTCCAATTTTTGTCCCAATTCTTCCCATTCCCATTGAAACTTTTCAAATCCCTCTCAAAATCGTTGAAATTCTCTTGAAGCTTTTAAAATTCTCTCTAGAATTTTCAAAATCCATGGCCACATGTTTACAATTTCACGTAACAAAATTGCTAAAATTCCAGTTGAAATTTTTTCAAAGTCCCTGAAAAATTTTCCAATTTTTGTCCCAATTCTTCCCATTCCCATTGAAACTTTTCAAATCCCTCTCAAAATTGTTGAAATTCTGTTGAAGCTTTTAAAATTCTCTCTAGAATTTTCAAAATCCATGTCCACATGTTTACAATTTCACATTAAAAAATTGCTAAAATTCCAGTTGAAATTTTTTCAAAGTCCCTGAAAAATTTTCCAATTTTTGTCCCAATTCTTCCCATTCCCATTGAAACTTTTCAAATCCCTCTCAAAACTGTTGAAATTCTGTTGAAGCTTTTAAAATTCTCTCTAGAATTTTCAAAATCCATGTCCACGTGTTTACAATTTCACGTCAAAAAATGGCTAAAATTCCAGTTGAAATTTTTCAAAGTCCCTTAAAAATTTTCCAATTTTTGTCCCAATTCTTCCCATTCCCATTGAAACTTTTCAAATCCCTCTCAAAATTGTTGAAATTCTCTTGAAGCTTTTAAAATTCTCTCTAGAATTTTCAAAATCCATGTCCACGTGTTTACAATTTCACGTAACAAAATTGCTAAAATTCCAGTTGAAATTTTTTCAAAGTCCCTTAAAAATTTTCCAATTTTTGTCCCAATTCTTCCCATTCCCATTGAAACTTTTCAAATCCCTCTCAAAATTGTTGAAATTCTCTTGAAGCTTTTAAAATTCTCTCTAGAATTTTCAAAATCCATGGCCACATGTTTACAATTTCACGTCAAAAAATGGCTAAAATTCCAGTTGAAATTTTTTCAAAGTCCCTTCAAAATTTTCCAATTTTTGTCCCAATTCTTCCCATTCCCATTGAAACTTTTCAAATCCCTCTCAAAATTGTTGAAATTCTCTTGAAGCTTTTAAAATTCTCTCTAGAATTTTCAAAATCCACTTCAACATGTTTACAATTTCACGTAACAAAATGGCTAAAATGCCAGTTGAAATTTTTTCAAAGTCCCTTAAAAATTTTCCAATTTTTGTCCCAATTCTTCCCATTCCCATTGAAACTTTTCAAATCCCTCTCAAAATTGTTGAAATTCTCTTGAAGCTTTTAAAATTCTCTCTAGAATTTTCAAAATCCACTTCAACATGTTTACAATTTCACGTAACAAAATGGCTAAAATGCCAGTTGAAATTTTTTCAAAGTCCCTTAAAAATTTTCCAATTTTTGTCCCAATTCTTCCCATTCCCATTGAAACTTTTCAAATCCCTCTCAAAATTGTTGAAATTCTCTTGAAGCTTTTAAAATTCTCTCTAGAATTTTCAAAATCCATGTCCACATGTTTACAATTTCACGTCAAAAAATGGCTAAAATTCCAGTTGAAATTTTTTCAAAGTCCCTTAAAAATTTTCCAATTTTTGTCCCAATTCTTCCCATTCCCATTGAAACTTTTCAAATCCCTCTCAAAATTGTTGAAATTCTGTTGAAGCTTTTAAAATTCTCTCTAGAATTTTCAAAATCCATGTCCACATGTTTACAATTTCACGTAACAAAATGGCTAAAATTCCAGTTGAAATTTTTTCAAAGTCCCTTAAAAATTTTCCAATTTTTGTCCCAATTCTTCCCATTCCCATTGAAACTTTTCAAATCCCTCTCAAAATTGTTGAAATTCTGTTGAAGCTTTTAAAATTCTCTCTAGAATTTTCAAAATCCATGGCCACATGTTTACAATTTCACGTAACAAAATGGCTAAAATTCCAGTTGAAATTTTTTCAAAGTCCCTTAAAAATTTTCCCATTTTTGTCCCAATTCTTCCCATTCCCATTGAAACTTTTCAAATCCCTCTCAAAATTGTTGAAATTCTGTTGAAGCTTTTAAAATTCTCTCTAGAATTTTCAAAATCCATGGCCACATGTTTACAATTTCACGTCAAAAAATGGCTAAAATTCCAGTTGAAATTTTTTCAAAGTCCCTTAAAAATTTTCCAATTTTTGTCCCAATTCTTCCCATTCCCATTGAAACTTTTCAAATCCCTCTCAAAATTGTTGAAATTCTCTCGAAGCTTTTAAAATTCTCTCTAGAATTTTCAAAATCCATGTCCACGTGTTTACAATTTCACGTCAAAAAATGGCTAAAATTCCAGTTGAAATTTTTCAAAGTCCCTTAAAAATTTTCCAATTTTTGTCCCAATTCTTCCCATTCCCATTGAAACTTTTCAAATCCCTCTCAAAATTGTTGAAATTCTCTTGAAGCTTTTAAAATTCTCTCTAGAATTTTCAAAATCCATGGCCACGTGTTTACAATTTCACGTCAAAAAATGGCTAAAATTCCAGTTGAAATTTTTTCAAAGTCCCTTCAAAATTTTCCAATTTTTGTCCCAATTCTTCCCATTCCCATTGAAACTTTTCAAATCCCTCTCAAAATTGTTGAAATTCTCTTGAAGCTTTTAAAATTCTCTCTAGAATTTTCAAAATCCACTTCAACATGTTTACAATTTCACGTAACAAAATGGCTAAAATGCCAGTTGAAATTTTTTCAAAGTCCCTTAAAAATTTTCCAATTTTTGTCCCAATTCTTCCCATTCCCATTGAAACTTTTCAAATCCCTCTCAAAATTGTTGAAATTCTCTTGAAGCTTTTAAAATTCTCTCTAGAATTTTCAAAATCCACTTCAACATGTTTACAATTTCACGTAACAAAATGGCTAAAATGCCAGTTGAAATTTTTTCAAAGTCCCTTAAAAATTTTCCAATTTTTGTCCCAATTCTTCCCATTCCCATTGAAACTTTTCAAATCCCTCTCAAAATCGTTGAAATTCTCTTGAAGCTTTTAAAATTCTCTCTAGAATTTTCAAAATCCATGGCCACATGTTTACAATTTCACGTAACAAAATTGCTAAAATTCCAGTTGAAATTTTTTCAAAGTCCCTGAAAAATTTTCCAATTTTTGTCCCAATTCTTCCCATTCCCATTGAAACTTTTCAAATCCCTCTCAAAATTGTTGAAATTCTGTTGAAGCTTTTAAAATTCTCTCTAGAATTTTCAAAATCCATGTCCACATGTTTACAATTTCACATTAAAAAATTGCTAAAATTCCAGTTGAAATTTTTTCAAAGTCCCTGAAAAATTTTCCAATTTTTGTCCCAATTCTTCCCATTCCCATTGAAACTTTTCAAATCCCTCTCAAAACTGTTGAAATTCTGTTGAAGCTTTTAAAATTCTCTCTAGAATTTTCAAAATCCATGTCCACGTGTTTACAATTTCACGTCAAAAAATGGCTAAAATTCCAGTTGAAATTTTTCAAAGTCCCTTAAAAATTTTCCAATTTTTGTCCCAATTCTTCCCATTCCCATTGAAACTTTTCAAATCCCTCTCAAAATTGTTGAAATTCTCTTGAAGCTTTTAAAATTCTCTCTAGAATTTTCAAAATCCATGTCCACGTGTTTACAATTTCACGTAACAAAATTGCTAAAATTCCAGTTGAAATTTTTTCAAAGTCCCTTAAAAATTTTCCAATTTTTGTCCCAATTCTTCCCATTCCCATTGAAACTTTTCAAATCCCTCTCAAAATTGTTGAAATTCTGTTGAAGCTTTTAAAATTCTCTCTAGAATTTTCAAAATCCATGGCCACATGTTTACAATTTCACGTCAAAAAATGGCTAAAATTCCAGTTGAAATTTTTTCAAAGTCCCTTAAAAATTTTCCAATTTTTGTCCCAATTCTTCCCATTCCCATTGAAACTTTTCAAATCCCTCTCAAAATTGTTGAAATTCTCTTGAAGCTTTTAAAATTCTCTCTAGAATTTTCAAAATCCATGTCCACGTGTTTACAATTTCACGTCAAAAAATGGCTAAAATTCCAGTTGAAATTTTTTCAAAGTCCCTTAAAAATTTTCCAATTTTTGTCCCAATTCTTCCCATTCCCATTGAAACTTTTCAAATCCCTCTCAAAATTGTTGAAATTCTCTTGAAGCTTTTAAAATTCTCTCTAGAATTTTCAAAATCCATGGCCACATGTTTACAATTTCACGTCAAAAAATGGCTAAAATTCCAGTTGAAATTTTTTCAAAGTCCCTTAAAAATTTTCCAATTTTTGTCCCAATTCTTCCCATTCCCATTGAAACTTTTCAAATCCCTCTCAAAATTGTTGAAATTCTGTTGAAGCTTTTAAAATTCTCTCTAGAATTTTCAAAATCCATGTCCACATGTTTACAATTTCACGTCAAAAAATGGCTAAAATTCCAGTTGAAATTTTTTCAAAGTCCCTGAAAAATTTTCCAATTTTTGTCCCAATTCTTCCCATTCCCATTGAAACTTTTCACATCCCTCTCAAAATTGTTGAAATTCTCTTGAAGCTTTTAAAATTCTCTCTAGAATTTTCAAAATCCACTTCAACATGTTTACAATTTCACGTCAAAAAATGGCTAAAATTCCAGTTGAAATTTTTTCAAAGTCCCTTAAAAATTTTCCAATTTTTGTCCCAATTCTTCCCATTCCCATTGAAACTTTTCAAATCCCTCTCAAAATCGTTGAAATTCTCTTGAAGCTTTTAAAATTCTCTCTAGAATTTTCAAAATCCATGTCCACATGTTTACAATTTCACGTAACAAAATTGCTAAAATTCCAGTTGAAATTTTTTCAAAGTCCCTGAAAAATTTTCCCATTTTTGTCCCAATTCTTCCCATTCCCATTGAAACTTTTCAAATCCCTCTCAAAATTGTTGAAATTCTGTTGAAGCTTTTAAAATTCTCTCTAGAATTTTCAAAATCCATGTCCACATGTTTACAATTTCACATTAAAAAATTGCTAAAATTCCAGTTGAAATTTTTTCAAAGTCCCTGAAAAATTTTCCCATTTTTGTCCCAATTCTTCCCATTCCCATTGAAACTTTTCAAATCCCTCTCAAAATTGTTGAAATTCTGTTGAAGCTTTTAAAATTCTCTCTAGAATTTTCAAAATCCATGTCCACGTGTTTACAATTTCACGTCAAAAAATGGCTAAAATTCCAGTTGAAATTTTTCAAAGTCCCTTAAAAATTTTCCAATTTTTGTCCCAATTCTTCCCATTCCCATTGAAACTTTTCAAATCCCTCTCAAAATTGTTGAAATTCTCTTGAAGCTTTTAAAATTCTCTCTAGAATTTTCAAAATCCATGTCCACGTGTTTACAATTTCACGTAACAAAATTGCTAAAATTCCAGTTGAAATTTTTTCAAAGTCCCTTAAAAATTTTCCAATTTTTGTCCCAATTCTTCCCATTCCCATTGAAACTTTTCAAATCCCTCTCAAAATTGTTGAAATTCTCTTGAAGCTTTTAAAATTCTCTCTAGAATTTTCAAAATCCATGGCCACATGTTTACAATTTCACGTAACAAAATGGCTAAAATTCCAGTTGAAATTTTTTCAAAGTCCCTTAAAAATTTTCCAATTTTTGTCCCAATTCTTCCCATTCCCATTGAAACTTTTCAAATCCCTCTCAAAATTGTTGAAATTCTCTTGAAGCTTTTAAAATTCTCTCTAGAATTTTCAAAATCCACTTCAACATGTTTACAATTTCACGTAACAAAATGGCTAAAATGCCAGTTGAAATTTTTTTAAAGTCCCTTAAAAATTTTCCAATTTTTGTCCCAATTCTTCCCATTCCCATTGAAACTTTTCAAATCCCTCTCAAAATTGTTGAAATTCTCTTGAGGCTTTTAAAATTCTCTCTAGAATTTTCAAAATCCACTTCAACATGTTTACAATTTCACGTAACAAAATGGCTAAAATGCCAGTTGAAATTTTTTCAAAGTCCCTTCAAAATTTTCCAATTTTTGTCCCAATTCTTCCCATTCCCATTGAAACTTTTCAAATCCCTCTCAAAATTGTTGAAATTCTCTTGAAGCTTTTAAAATTCTCTCTAGAATTTTCAAAATCCATGGCCACATGTTTACAATTTCACGTCAAAAAATGGCTAAAATTCCAGTTGAAATTTTTTCAAAGTCCCTTAAAAATTTTCCAATTTTTGTCCCAATTCTTCCCATTCCCATTGAAACTTTTCAAATCCCTCTCAAAATTGTTGAAATTCTCTTGAAGCTTTTAAAATTCTCTCTAGAATTTTCAAAATCCATGTCCACATGTTTACAATTTCACGTCAAAAAATGGCTAAAATTCCAGTTGAAATTTTTTCAAAGTCCCTGAAAAATTTTCCAATTTTTGTCCCAATTCTTCCCATTCCCATTGAAACTTTTCACATCCCTCTCAAAATTGTTGAAATTCTCTTGAAGCTTTTAAAATTCTCTCTAGAATTTTCAAAATCCACTTCAACATGTTTACAATTTCACGTCAAAAAATGGCTAAAATTCCAGTTGAAATTTTTTCAAAGTCCCTTAAAAATTTTCCAATTTTTGTCCCAATTCTTCCCATTCCCATTGAAACTTTTCAAATCCCTCTCAAAATCGTTGAAATTCTCTTGAAGCTTTTAAAATTCTCTCTAGAATTTTCAAAATCCATGTCCACATGTTTACAATTTCACGTAACAAAATTGCTAAAATTCCAGTTGAAATTTTTTCAAAGTCCCTGAAAAATTTTCCCATTTTTGTCCCAATTCTTCCCATTCCCATTGAAACTTTTCAAATCCCTCTCAAAATTGTTGAAATTCTGTTGAAGCTTTTAAAATTCTCTCTAGAATTTTCAAAATCCATGTCCACATGTTTACAATTTCACATTAAAAAATTGCTAAAATTCCAGTTGAAATTTTTTCAAAGTCCCTGAAAAATTTTCCCATTTTTGTCCCAATTCTTCCCATTCCCATTGAAACTTTTCAAATCCCTCTCAAAATTGTTGAAATTCTGTTGAAGCTTTTAAAATTCTCTCTAGAATTTTCAAAATCCATGTCCACGTGTTTACAATTTCACGTCAAAAAATGGCTAAAATTCCAGTTGAAATTTTTCAAAGTCCCTTAAAAATTTTCCAATTTTTGTCCCAATTCTTCCCATTCCCATTGAAACTTTTCAAATCCCTCTCAAAATTGTTGAAATTCTCTTGAAGCTTTTAAAATTCTCTCTAGAATTTTCAAAATCCACTTCAACATGTTTACAATTTCACGTAACAAAATGGCTAAAATGCCAGTTGAAATTTTTTTAAAGTCCCTTAAAAATTTTCCAATTTTTGTCCCAATTCTTCCCATTCCCATTGAAACTTTTCAAATCCCTCTCAAAATTGTTGAAATTCTCTTGAGGCTTTTAAAATTCTCTCTAGAATTTTCAAAATCCACTTCAACATGTTTACAATTTCACGTAACAAAATGGCTAAAATGCCAGTTGAAATTTTTTCAAAGTCCCTTAAAAATTTTCCAATTTTTGTCCCAATTCTTCCCATTCCCATTGAAACTTTTCAAATCCCTCTCAAAATTGTTGAAATTCTCTTGAAGCTTTTAAAATTCTCTCTAGAATTTTCAAAATCCACTTCAACATGTTTACAATTTCACGTCAAAAAATGGCTAAAATTCCAGTTGAAATTTTTTCAAAGTCCCTTAAAAATTTTCCAATTTTTGTCCCAATTCTTCCCATTCCCATTGAAACTTTTCAAATCCCTCTCAAAATTGTTGAAATTCTCTTGAAGCTTTTAAAATTCTCTCTAGAATTTTCAAAATCCATGTCCACATGTTTACAATTTCACATTAAAAAATTGCTAAAATTCAAGTTGAAATTTTTTCAGTCCCTTAAAAATTTTCCAATTTTTGTCCCAATTCTTCCCATTCCCATTGAAACTTTTCAAATCCCTCTCAAAATTGTTGAAATTCTCTCGAAGCTTTTAAAATTCTCTCTAGAATTTTCAAAATCCATGTCCACATGTTTACAATTTCACGTCAAAAAATGGCTAAAATTCCAGTTGAAATTTTTTCAAAGTCCCTTAAAAATTTTCCAATTTTTGTCCCAATTCTTCCCATTCCCATTGAAACTTTTCAAATCCCTCTCAAAATTGTTGAAATTCTCTTGAAGCTTTTAAAATTCTCTCTAGAATTTTCAAAATCCACTTCAACATGTTTACAATTTCACGTCAAAAAATGGCTAAAATTCCAGTTGAAATTTTTTCAAAGTCCCTTAAAAATTTTCCAATTTTTGTCCCAATTCTTCCCATTCCCATTGAAACTTTTCAAATCCCTCTCAAAATTGTTGAAATTCTGTTGAAGCTTTTAAAATTCTCTCTAGAATTTTCAAAATCCATGTCCACATGTTTACAATTTCACGTCAAAAAATGGCTAAAATTCCAGTTGAAATTTTTTCAAAGTCCCTTAAAAATTTTCCAATTTTTGTCCCAATTCTTCCCATTCCCATTGAAACTTTTCAAATCCCTCTCAAAATTGTTGAAATTCTGTTGAAGCTTTTAAAATTCTCTCTAGAATTTTCAAAATCCATGTCCACATGTTTACAATTTCACGTAACAAAATGGCTAAAATGCCAGTTGAAATTTTTTCAAAGTCCCTTAAAAATTTTCCAATTTTTGTCCCAATTCTTCCCATTCCCATTGAAACTTTTCAAATCCCTCTCAAAATTGTTGAAATTCTGTTGAAGCTTTTAAAATTCTCTCTAGAATTTTCAAAATCCATGTCCACATGTTTACAATTTCACGTCAAAAAATGGCTAAAATTCCAGTTGAAATTTTTTCAAAGTCCCTTAAAAATTTTCCAATTTTTGTCCCAATTCTTCCCATTCCCATTGAAACTTTTCAAATCCCTCTCAAAATTGTTGAAATTCTGTTGAAGCTTTTAAAATTCTCTCTAGAATTTTCAAAATCCATGTCCACATGTTTACAATTTCACGTAACAAAATTGCTAAAATTCCAGTTGAAATTTTTTCAAAGTCCCTTAAAAATTTTCCAATTTTTGTCCCAATTCTTCCCATTCCCATTGAAACTTTTCAAATCCCTCTCAAAATTGTTGAAATTCTCTTGAAGCTTTTAAAATTCTCTCTAGAATTTTCAAAATCCACTTCAACATGTTTACAATTTCACGTAACAAAATGGCTAAAATGCCAGTTGAAATTTTTTTAAAGTCCCTTAAAAATTTTCCAATTTTTGTCCCAATTCTTCCCATTCCCATTGAAACTTTTCAAATCCCTCTCAAAATTGTTGAAATTCTCTTGAGGCTTTTAAAATTCTCTCTAGAATTTTCAAAATCCACTTCAACATGTTTACAATTTCACGTAACAAAATGGCTAAAATGCCAGTTGAAATTTTTTCAAAGTCCCTTCAAAATTTTCCAATTTTTGTCCCAATTCTTCCCATTCCCATTGAAACTTTTCAAATCCCTCTCAAAATTGTTGAAATTCTCTTGAAGCTTTTAAAATTCTCTCTAGAATTTTCAAAATCCATGGCCACATGTTTACAATTTCACGTCAAAAAATGGCTAAAATTC
Source organism: Streptopelia decaocto (assembly GCF_964273445.1). Lineage (NCBI taxonomy): Eukaryota > Metazoa > Chordata > Aves > Columbiformes > Columbidae > Streptopelia > Streptopelia decaocto. The sequence goes on from NW_028116259.1 coordinate 78,753, forward strand.
CAGTTGAAATTTTTTCAAAGTCCCTTAAAAATTTTCCAATTTTTGTCCCAATTCTTCCCATTCCCATTGAAACTTTTCAAATCCCTCTCAAAATTGTTGAAATTCTCTTGAAGCTTTTAAAATTCTCTCTAGAATTTTCAAAATCCATGTCCACATGTTTACAATTTCACGTCAAAAAATGGCTAAAATTCCAGTTGAAATTTTTTCAAAGTCCCTGAAAAATTTTCCAATTTTTGTCCCAATTCTTCCCATTCCCATTGAAACTTTTCACATCCCTCTCAAAATTGTTGAAATTCTCTTGAAGCTTTTAAAATTCTCTCTAGAATTTTCAAAATCCACTTCAACATGTTTACAATTTCACGTCAAAAAATGGCTAAAATTCCAGTTGAAATTTTTTCAAAGTCCCTTAAAAATTTTCCAATTTTTGTCCCAATTCTTCCCATTCCCATTGAAACTTTTCAAATCCCTCTCAAAATCGTTGAAATTCTCTTGAAGCTTTTAAAATTCTCTCTAGAATTTTCAAAATCCATGTCCACATGTTTACAATTTCACGTAACAAAATTGCTAAAATTCCAGTTGAAATTTTTTCAAAGTCCCTGAAAAATTTTCCAATTTTTGTCCCAATTCTTCCCATTCCCATTGAAACTTTTCAAATCCCTCTCAAAATTGTTGAAATTCTGTTGAAGCTTTTAAAATTCTCTCTAGAATTTTCAAAATCCATGTCCACATGTTTACAATTTCACATTAAAAAATTGCTAAAATTCCAGTTGAAATTTTTTCAAAGTCCCTGAAAAATTTTCCCATTTTTGTCCCAATTCTTCCCATTCCCATTGAAACTTTTCAAATCCCTCTCAAAATTGTTGAAATTCTGTTGAAGCTTTTAAAATTCTCTCTAGAATTTTCAAAATCCATGTCCACGTGTTTACAATTTCACGTCAAAAAATGGCTAAAATTCCAGTTGAAATTTTTCAAAGTCCCTTAAAAATTTTCCAATTTTTGTCCCAATTCTTCCCATTCCCATTGAAACTTTTCAAATCCCTCTCAAAATTGTTGAAATTCTCTTGAAGCTTTTAAAATTCTCTCTAGAATTTTCAAAATCCACTTCAACATGTTTACAATTTCACGTAACAAAATGGCTAAAATGCCAGTTGAAATTTTTTTAAAGTCCCTTAAAAATTTTCCAATTTTTGTCCCAATTCTTCCCATTCCCATTGAAACTTTTCAAATCCCTCTCAAAATTGTTGAAATTCTCTTGAGGCTTTTAAAATTCTCTCTAGAATTTTCAAAATCCACTTCAACATGTTTACAATTTCACGTAACAAAATGGCTAAAATGCCAGTTGAAATTTTTTCAAAGTCCCTTAAAAATTTTCCAATTTTTGTCCCAATTCTTCCCATTCCCATTGAAACTTTTCAAATCCCTCTCAAAATTGTTGAAATTCTCTTGAAGCTTTTAAAATTCTCTCTAGAATTTTCAAAATCCACTTCAACATGTTTACAATTTCACGTCAAAAAATGGCTAAAATTCCAGTTGAAATTTTTTCAAAGTCCCTTAAAAATTTTCCAATTTTTGTCCCAATTCTTCCCATTCCCATTGAAACTTTTCAAATCCCTCTCAAAATTGTTGAAATTCTCTTGAAGCTTTTAAAATTCTCTCTAGAATTTTCAAAATCCATGTCCACATGTTTACAATTTCACATTAAAAAATTGCTAAAATTCAAGTTGAAATTTTTTCAGTCCCTTAAAAATTTTCCAATTTTTGTCCCAATTCTTCCCATTCCCATTGAAACTTTTCAAATCCCTCTCAAAATTGTTGAAATTCTCTCGAAGCTTTTAAAATTCTCTCTAGAATTTTCAAAATCCATGTCCACATGTTTACAATTTCACGTCAAAAAATGGCTAAAATTCCAGTTGAAATTTTTTCAAAGTCCCTTAAAAATTTTCCAATTTTTGTCCCAATTCTTCCCATTCCCATTGAAACTTTTCAAATCCCTCTCAAAATTGTTGAAATTCTCTTGAAGCTTTTAAAATTCTCTCTAGAATTTTCAAAATCCACTTCAACATGTTTACAATTTCACGTCAAAAAATGGCTAAAATTCCAGTTGAAATTTTTTCAAAGTCCCTTAAAAATTTTCCAATTTTTGTCCCAATTCTTCCCATTCCCATTGAAACTTTTCAAATCCCTCTCAAAATTGTTGAAATTCTGTTGAAGCTTTTAAAATTCTCTCTAGAATTTTCAAAATCCATGTCCACATGTTTACAATTTCACGTCAAAAAATGGCTAAAATTCCAGTTGAAATTTTTTCAAAGTCCCTTAAAAATTTTCCAATTTTTGTCCCAATTCTTCCCATTCCCATTGAAACTTTTCAAATCCCTCTCAAAATTGTTGAAATTCTGTTGAAGCTTTTAAAATTCTCTCTAGAATTTTCAAAATCCATGTCCACATGTTTACAATTTCACGTAACAAAATGGCTAAAATGCCAGTTGAAATTTTTTCAAAGTCCCTTAAAAATTTTCCAATTTTTGTCCCAATTCTTCCCATTCCCATTGAAACTTTTCAAATCCCTCTCAAAATTGTTGAAATTCTGTTGAAGCTTTTAAAATTCTCTCTAGAATTTTCAAAATCCATGTCCACATGTTTACAATTTCACGTCAAAAAATGGCTAAAATTCCAGTTGAAATTTTTTCAAAGTCCCTTAAAAATTTTCCAATTTTTGTCCCAATTCTTCCCATTCCCATTGAAACTTTTCACATCCCTCTCAAAATTGTTGAAATTCTGTTGAAGCTTTTAAAATTCTCTCTAGAATTTTCAAAATCCATGTCCACATGTTTACAATTTCACGTAACAAAATTGCTAAAATTCCAGTTGAAATTTTTTCAAAGTCCCTTAAAAATTTTCCAATTTTTGTCCCAATTCTTCCCATTCCCATTGAAACTTTTCAAATCCCTCTCAAAATTGTTGAAATTCTCTTGAAGCTTTTAAAATTCTCTCTAGAATTTTCAAAATCCATGGCCACATGTTTACAATTTCACGTCAAAAAATGGCTAAAATTCCAGTTGAAATTTTTTCAAAGTCCCTTAAAAATTTTCCAATTTTTGTCCCAATTCTTCCCATTCCCATTGAAACTTTTCAAATCCCTCTCAAAATTGTTGAAATTCTCTCGAAGCTTTTAAAATTCTCTCTAGAATTTTCAAAATCCATGTCCACATGTTTACAATTTCACGTCAAAAAATGGCTAAAATTCCAGTTGAAATTTTTTCAAAGTCCCTTCAAAATTTTCCAATTTTTGTCCCAATTCTTCCCATTCCCATTGAAACTTTTCAAATCCCTCTCAAAATTGTTGAAATTCTCTTGAAGCTTTTAAAATTCTCTCTAGAATTTTCAAAATCCACTTCAACATGTTTACAATTTCACGTCAAAAAATGGCTAAAATTCCAGTTGAAATTTTTTCAAAGTCCCTTAAAAATTTTCCAATTTTTGTCCCAATTCTTCCCATTCCCATTGAAACTTTTCAAATCCCTCTCAAAATTGTTGAAATTCTCTTGAAGCTTTTAAAATTCTCTCTAGAATTTTCAAAATCCACTTCAACATGTTTACAATTTCACGTCAAAAAATGGCTAAAATTCCAGTTGAAATTTTTTCAAAGTCCCTTAAAAATTTTCCAATTTTTGTCCCAATTCTTCCCATTCCCATTGAAACTTTTCAAATCCCTCTCAAAATTGTTGAAATTCTGTTGAAGCTTTTAAAATTCTCTCTAGAATTTTCAAAATCCATGTCCACATGTTTACAATTTCACGTCAAAAAATGGCTAAAATTCCAGTTGAAATTTTTTCAAAGTCCCTTAAAAATTTTCCAATTTTTGTCCCAATTCTTCCCATTCCCATTGAAACTTTTCAAATCCCTCTCAAAATTGTTGAAATTCTCTTGAAGCTTTTAAAATTCTCTCTAGAATTTTCAAAATCCATGTCCACATGTTTACAATTTCACGTCAAAAAATTGCTAAAATTCCAGTTGAAATTTTTTCAAAGTCCCTTAAAAATTTTCCAATTTTTGTCCCAATTCTTCCCATTCCCATTGAAACTTTTCAAATCCCTCTCAAAATTGTTGAAATTCTGTTGAAGCTTTTAAAATTCTCTCTAGAATTTTCAAAATCCATGTCCACATGTTTACAATTTCACATTAAAAAATTGCTAAAATTCAAGTTGAAATTTTTTCAAAGTCCCTTAAAAATTTTCCAATTTTTGTCCCAATTCTTCCCATTCCCATTGAAACTTTTCAAATCCCTCTCAAAATTGTTGAAATTCTCTCGAAGCTTTTAAAATTCTCTCTAGAATTTTCAAAATCCATGTCCACATGTTTACAATTTCACGTCAAAAAATGGCTAAAATTCCAGTTGAAATTTTTTCAAAGTCCCTTCAAAATTTTCCAATTTTTGTCCCAATTCTTCCCATTCCCATTGAAACTTTTCAAATCCCTCTCAAAATTGTTGAAATTCTGTTGAAGCTTTTAAAATTCTCTCTAGAATTTTCAAAATCCACTTCAACATGTTTACAATTTCACGTCAAAATATGGCTAAAATTCCAGTTGAAATTTCTTCAAAGTCCCTTAAAAATTTTCCAATTTTTGTCCCAATTCTTCCCATTCCCATTGAAACTTTTCAAATCCCTCTCAAAATTGTTGAAATTCTCTTGAAGCTTTTAAAATTCTCTCTAGAATTTTCAAAATCCATGGCCACATGTTTACAATTTCACGTCAAAAAATGGCTAAAATTCCAGTTGAAATTTTTTCAAAGTCCCTTAAAAATTTTCCAATTTTTGTCCCAATTCTTCCCATTCCCATTGAAACTTTTCAAATCCCTCTCAAAATTGTTGAAATTCTGTTGAAGCTTTTAAAATTCTCTCTAGAATTTTCAAAATCCATGTCCACATGTTTACAATTTCACGTCAAAAAATTGCTAAAATTCCAGTTGAAATTTTTTCAAAGTCCCTTAAAAATTTTCCAATTTTTGTCCCAATTCTTCCCATTCCCATTGAAACTTTTCAAATCCCTCTCAAAATTGTTGAAATTGTGTTGAAGCTTTTAAAATTCTCTCTAGAATTTTCAAAATCCATGTCCACATGTTTACAATTTCACGTCAAAAAATGGCTAAAATTCCGGTTGAAATTTTTTCAAAGTCCCTTAAAAATTTTCCAATTTTTGTCCCAATTCTTCCCATTCCCATTGAATCTTTTCAAATCCCTCTCAAAATTGTTGAAATTCTGTTGAAGCTTTTAAAATTCTCTCTAGAATTTTCAAAATCCACTTCAAAATGTTTACAATTTCACGTCAAAAAATGGCTAAAATTCCAGTTGAAATTTTTTCAAAGTCCCTTAAAAATTTTCCAATTTTTGTCCCAATTCTTCCCATTCCCATTGAAACTTTTCAAATCCCTCTCAAAATTATTGAAATTCTCTTGAAGCTTTTAAAAGTCTCTCTAGAATTTTCAAAATCCATGTCCACATGTTTACAATTTCACATAAAAAAATTGCTAAAATTCCAGTTGAAATTTTTTCAAAGTCCCTTAAAAATTTTCCAATTTTTGTCCCAATTCTTCCCATTCCCATTGAAACTTTTCAAATCCCTCTCAAAATTGTTGAAATTCTCTTGAAGCTTTTAAAATTCTCTCTAGAATTTTCAAAATCCATGTCCACATGTTTACAATTTCACATAAAAAAATTGCTAAAATTCCAGTTGAAATTTTTTCAAAGTCCCTTAAAAATTTTCCAATTTTTGTCCCAATTCTTCCCATTCCCATTGAAACTTTTCAAATCCCTCTCAAAATTGTTGAAATTCTCTTGAAGCTTTTAAAATTCTCTCTAGAATTTTCAAAATCCATGTCCACATGTTTACAATTTCACATAAAAAAATTGCTAAAATTCCAGTTGAAATTTTTTCAAAGTCCCTTAAAAATTTTCCAATTTTTGTCCCAATTCTTCCCATTCCCATTGAAACTTTTCAAATCCCTCTCAAAATTGTTGAAATTCTGTTGAAGCTTTTAAAATTCTCTCTAGAATTTTCAAAATCCATGTCCACAAGTTTACAATTTCACGTCAAAAAATGGCTAAAATTCCAGTTGAAATTTTTTCAAAGTCCCTTAAAAATTTTCCCATTTTTGTCCCAATTCTTCCCATTCCCATTGAAACTTTTCAAATCCCTCTCAAAATTGTTGAAATTCTCTTGAAGCTTTTAAAATTCTCTCTAGAATTTTCAAAATCCACTTCAACATGTTTACAATTTCACGTCAAAAAATGGCTAAAATTCCAGTTGAAATTTTTTCAAAGTCCCTTCAAAATTTTCCAATTTTTGTCCCAATTCTTCCCATTCCCATTGAAACTTTTCAAATCCCTCTCAAAATTGTTGAAATTCTCTTGAAGCTTTTAAAATTCTCTCTAGAATTTTCAAAATCCATGTCCACATGTTTACAATTTCACGTCAAAAAATGGCTAAAATTCCAGTTGAAATTTTTTCAAAGTCCCTTAAAAATTTTCCAATTTTTGTCCCAATTCTTCCCATTCCCATTGAAACTTTTCAAATCCCTCTCAAAATTGTTGAAATTCTCTTGAAGCTTTTAAAATTCTCTCTAGAATTTTCAAAATCCACTTCAAAATGTTTACAATTTCACGTAACAAAATGGCTAAAATTCCAGTTGAAATTTTTTCAAAGTCCCTTAAAAATTTTCCAATTTTTGTCCCAATTCTTCCCATTCCCATTGAAACTTTTCAAATCCCTCTCAAAATTGTTGAAATTCTCTTGAAGCTTTTAAAAGTCTCTCTAGAATTTTCAAAATCCATGTCCACATGTTTACAATTTCACATAAAAAAATTGCTAAAATTCCAGTTGAAATTTTTTCAAAGTCCCTTAAAAATTTTCCAATTTTTTGTCCCAATTCTTCCCATTCCCATTGAAACTTTTCAAATCCCTCTCAAAATTGTTAAAATTCTCTTGAAGCTTTTAAAATTCTCTCTAGAATTTTCAAAATCCATGTCCACATGTTTACAATTTCACGTCAAAAAATGGCTAAAATTCCAGTTGAAATTTTTTCAAAGTCCCTTAAAAATTTTCCAATTTTTGTCCCAATTCTTCCCATTCCCATTGAAACTTTTCAAATCGTTGAAATTCTCTTGAAGCTTTTAAAATTCTCTCTAGAATTTTCAAAATCCATGTCCACATGTTTACAATTTCACGTCAAAAAATGGCTAAAATTCCAGTTGAAATTTTTTCAAAGTCCCTTAAATATTTTCCCATTTTTGTCCCAATTCTTCCCATTCCCATTGAAACTTTTCAAATCCCTCTCAAAATTGTTGAAATTCTCTTGAAGCTTTTAAAATTCTCTCTAGAATTTTCAAAATCCATGTCCACATGTTTACAATTTCACGTCAAAAAATGGCTAAAATTCCAGTTGAAATTTTTTCAAAGTCCCTGAAAATTTTCCAATTTTTGTCCCAATTCTTCCCATTCCCATTGAAACATTTCAAATCCCTCTCAAAATTGTTGAAATTCTCTTGAAGCTTTTAAAATTCTCTCTAGAATTTTCAAAATCCATGTCCACATGTTTACAATTTCACATTAAAAAATTGCTAAAATTCAAGTTGAAATTTTTTCAAAGTCCCTTAAAAATTTTCCAATTTTTGTCCCAATTCTTCCCATTCCCATTGAAACTTTTCAAATCCCTCTCAAAATTGTTGAAATTCTGTTGAAGCTTTTAAAATTCTCTCTAGAATTTTCAAAATCCATGTCCACATGTTTACAATTTCACGTCAAAAATGGCTAAAATTCCAGTTGAAATTTTTTCAAAGTCCCTTCAAAATTTTCCAATTTTTGTCCCAATTCTTCCCATTCCCATTGAAACTTTTCAAATCCCTCTCAAAATTGTTGAAATTCTGTTGAAGCTTTTAAAATTCTCTCTAGAATTTTCAAAATCCATGTCCACATGTTTACAATTTCACGTCAAAAAATGGCTAAAATTCCAGTTGAAATTTTTTCAAAGTCCCTTAAAAATTTTCCAATTTTTGTCCCAATTCTTCCCATTCCCATTGAAACTTTTCAAATCCCTCTCCAAATTGTTGAAATTCTCTTGAAGCTTTTAAAATTCTCTCTAGAATTTTCAAAATCCATGTCCACATGTTTACAATTTCACGTCAAAAAATGGCTAAAATTCCAGTTGAAATTTTTTCAAAGTCCCTTCAAAATTTTCCAATTTTGTCCCAATTCTTCCCATTCCCATTGAAACTTTTCAAATCCCTCTCAAAATTGTTGAAATTCTGTTGAAGCTTTTAAAATTCTCTCTAGAATTTTCAAAATCCACTTTCAACATGTTTACAATTTCACGTCAAAAAATGGCTAAAATTCCAGTTGAAATTTTTTCAAAGTCCCTTCAAAATTTTCCAATTTTTGTCCCAATTCTTCCCATTCCCATTGAAACTTTTCAAATCCCTCTCAAAATTGTTGAAATTCTGTTGAAGCTTTTAAAATTCTCTCTAGAATTTTCAAAATCCATGTCCACATGTTTACAATTTCACGTCAAAAAATGGCTAAAATTCCAGTTGAAATTTTTTCAAAGTCCCTTAAAAATTTTCCAATTTTTGTCCCAATTCTTCCCATTCCCATTGAAACTTTTCAAATCCCTCTCAAAATTGTTGAAATTCTCTTGAAGCTTTTAAAATTCTCTCTAGAATTTTCAAAATCCATGTCCACATGTTTACAATTTCACGTCAAAAAATTGCTAAAATTCCAGTTGAAATTTTTTCAAAAGTCCCTTAAAAATTTTCCAATTTTTGTCCCAATTCTTCCCATTCCCATTGAAACTTTTCAAATCCCTCTCAAAATTGTTGAAATTCTCTCGAAGCTTTTAAAATTCTCTCTAGAATTTTCAAAATCCATGTCCACAAGTTTACAATTTCACGTCAAAAATGGCTAAAATTCCAGTTGAAATTTTTTCAAAGTCCCTTAAAAATTTTCCCATTTTTGTCCCAATTCTTCCCATTCCCATTAAAACTTTTCAAATCCCTCTCAAAATTGTTGAAATTCTGTTGAAGCTTTTAAAATTCTCTCTAGAATTTTCAAAATCCATGTCCACATGTTTACAATTTCACGTCAAAAAATGGCTAAAATTCCAGTTGAAATTTTTTCAAAGTCCCTGAAAAATTTTCCAATTTTTGTCCCAATTCTTCCCATTCCCATTGAAACTTTTCAAATCCCTCTCAAAATTGTTGAAATTCTCTTGAAGCTTTTAAAATTCTCTCTAGAATTTTCAAAATCCATGTCCACATGTTTACAATTTCACGTCAAAAAATGGCTAAAAATTCCAGTTGAAATTTTTTCAAAGTCCCTTAAAATTTTCCAATTTTTGTCCCAATTCTTCCCATTCCCATTGAAACTTTTCAAATCCCTCTCAAAATTGTTGAAATTCTGTTGAAGCTTTTAAAATTCTCTCTAGAATTTTCAAAATCCATGTCCACATGTTTACAATTTCACGTCAAAATATGGCTAAAATTCCAGTTGAAATTTCTTCAAAGTCCCTTAAAAATTTTCCCATTTTGTCCCAATTCTTCCCATTCCCATTGAAACTTTTCAAATCCCTCTCAAAATTGTTGAAATTCTCTTGAAGCTTTTAAAATTCTCTCTAGAATTTTCAAAATCCACTTCAACATGTTTACAATTTCACGTAACAAAATGGCTAAAATTCCAGTTGAAATTTTTTCAAAGTCCCTTAAAAATTTTCCAATTTTTGTCCCAATTCTTCCCATTCGCATTGAAACTTTTCAAATCCCTCTCAAAATTGTTGAAATTCTGTTGAAGCTTTTAAAAGTCTCTCTAGAATTTTCAAAATCCATGTCCACATGTTTACAATTTCACATAAAAAAATTGCTAAAATTCCAGTTGAAATTTTTTCAAAGTCCCTTAAAAATTTTCCAATTTTTGTCCCAATTCTTCCCATTCCCATTGAAACTTTTCAAATCCCTCTCAAAATTGTTGAAATTCTGTTGAAGCTTTTAAAATTCTCTCTAGAATTTTCAAAATCCATGTCCACATGTTTACAATTTCACGTCAAAAAATGGCTAAAATTCCAGTTGAAATTTTTTCAAAGTCCCTTAAAAATTTTCCAATTTTTGTCCCAATTCTTCCCATTCCCATGGAAACTTTTCAAATCCCTCTCAAAATTGTTGAAATTCTCTTGAAGCTTTTAAAATTCTCTCTAGAATTTTCAAAATCCATGTCCACATGTTTACAATTTCACGTCAAAATATGGCTAAAATTCCAGTTGAAATTTCTTCAAAGTCCCTTCAAAATTTTCCAATTTTTGTCCCAATTCTTCCCATTCCCATTGAAACTTTTCAAATCCCTCTCAAAATTGTTGAAATTCTCTTGAAGCTTTTAAAATTCTCTCTAGAATTTTCAAAATCCACTTCAAAATGTTTACAATTTCACGTAACAAAATGGCTAAAATTCCAGTTGAAATTTTTTCAAAGTCCCTTAAAAATTTTCCAATTTTTGTCCCAATTCTTCCCATTCCCATTGAAACTTTTCAAATCCCTCTCAAAATTATTGAAATTCTCTTGAAGCTTTTAAAAGTCTCTCTAGAATTTTCAAAATCCATGTCCACATGTTTACAATTTCACATAAAAAAATTGCTAAAATTCCAGTTGAAATTTTTTCAAAGTCCCTGAAAAATTTTCCAATTTTTGTCCCAATTCTTCCCATTCCCATTAAAACTTTTCAAATCCCTCTCAAAATTGTTAAAATTCTCTTGAAGCTTTTAAAATTCTCTCTAGAATTTTCAAAATCCATGTCCACATGTTTACAATTTCACGTCAAAAAATGGCTAAAATTCCAGTTGAAATTTTTTCAAAGTCCCTTAAAAATTTTCCAATTTTTGTCCCAATTCTTCCCATTCCCATTGAAACTTTTCAAATCCCTCTCAAAATTGTGGAAATTCTGTTGAAGCTTTTAAAATTCTCTCTAGAATTTTCAAAATCCATGTCCACATGTTTACAATTTCACGTCAAAAAATGGCTAAAATTCCAGTTGAAATTTTTTCAAAGTCCCTTAAATATTTTCCCATTTTTGTCCCAATTCTTCCCATTCCCATTGAAACTTTTCAAATCCCTCTCAAAATTGTTGAAATTCTCTTGAAGCTTTTAAAATTCTCTCTAGAATTTTCAAAATCCATGTCCACATGTTTACAATTTCACGTAACAAAATTGCTAAAATTCCAGTTGAAATTTTTTCAAAGTCCCTTAAAAATTTTCCAATTTTTGTCCCAATTCTTCCCATTCCCATTGAAACTTTTCAAATCCCTCTCAAAATTGTTGAAATTCTCTTGAAGCTTTTAAAATTCTCTCTAGAATTTTCAAAATCCATGTCCACATGTTTACAATTTCACATTAAAAAATTGCTAAAATTCAAGTTGAAATTTTTTCAAAGTCCCTTAAAAATTTTCCAATTTTTGTCCCAATTCTTCCCATTCCCATTGAAACTTTTCAAATCCCTCTCAAAATTGTTGAAATTCTGTTGAAGCTTTTAAAATTCTCTCTAGAATTTTCAAAATCCATGTCCACATGTTTACATTTCACGTCAAAAAATGGCTAAAATTCCAGTTGAAATTTTTTCAAAGTCCCTTAAAAATTTTCCAATTTTTGTCCCAATTCTTCCCATTCCCATTGAAACTTTTCAAATCCCTCTCCAAATTGTTGAAATTCTCTTGAAGCTTTTAAAATTCTCTCTAGAATTTTCAAAATCCATGTCCACATGTTTACAATTTCACGTTAAAAAAATGCTAAAATTCCAGTTGAAATTTTTTCAAGTCCCTTCAAAATTTTCCAATTTTTGTCCAATTCTTCCCATTCCCATTGAAACTTTTCAAATCCCTCTCAAAATTGTTGAAATTCTGTTGAAGCTTTTAAAATTCTCTCTAGAATTTTCAAAATCCACTTCAACATGTTTACAATTTCACGTCAAAAAATGGCTAAAATTCCAGTTGAAATTTTTTCAAAGTCCCTTAAAAATTTTCCAATTTTTGTCCCAATTCTTCCCATTCCCATTGAAACTTTTCAAATCCCTCTCAAAATTGTTGAAATTCTCTTGAAGCTTTTAAAATTCTCTCTAGAATTTTCAAAATCCACTTCAACATGTTTACAATTTCACGTCAAAAAATGGCTAAAATTCCAGTTGAAATTTTTTCAAAGTCCCTTAAAAATTTTCCAATTTTTGTCCCAATTCTTCCCATTCCCATTGAAACTTTTCAAATCCCTCTCAAAATTGTTGAAATTCTGTTGAAGCTTTTTAAAATTCTCTCTAGAATTTTCAAAATCCATGTCCACATGTTTACAATTTCACGCGTCAAAAAATGGCTAAAATTCCAGTTGAAATTTTTCAAAGTCCCTTAAAAATTTTCCAATTTTTGTCCCAATTCTTCCCATTCCCATTGAAACTTTTCAAATCCCTCTCAAAATTGTTGAAATTCTCTTGAAGCTTTTAAAATTCTCTCTAGAATTTTCAAAATCCATGTCCACATGTTTACAATTTCACGTCAAAAAATTGCTAAAATTCCAGTTGAAATTTTTTCAAAGTCCCTTAAAAATTTTCCAATTTTTGTCCCAATTCTTCCCATTCCCATTGAAACTTTTCAAATCCCTCTCAAAATTGTTGAAATTCTCTCGAAGCTTTTAAAATTCTCTCTAGAATTTTCAAAATCCATGTCCACAAGTTTACAATTTCACGTCAAAAAATGGCTAAAATTCCAGTTGAAATTTTTTCAAAGTCCCTTAAAAATTTTCCCATTTTTGTCCCAATTCTTCCCATTCCCATTGAAACTTTTCAAATCCCTCTCAAAATTGTTGAAATTCTCTTGAAGCTTTTAAAATTCTCTCTAGAATTTTCAAAATCCATGTCCACATGTTTACAATTTCACGTCAAAAAATGGCTAAAATTCCAGTTGAAATTTTTTCAAAGTCCCTGAAAAATTTTCCAATTTTTGTCCCAATTCTTCCCATTCCCATTGAAACTTTTCAAATCCCTCTCAAAATTGTTGAAATTCTCTTGAAGCTTTTAAAATTCTCTCTAGAATTTTCAAAATCCACTTCAAAATGTTTACAATTTCACGTAACAAAATGGCTAAAATTCCAGTTGAAATTTTTTCAAAGTCCCTTAAAAATTTTCCAATTTTTGTCCCAATTCTTCCCATTCGCATTGAAACTTTTCAAATCCCTCTCAAAATTATTGAAATTCTCTTGAAGCTTTTAAAAGTCTCTCTAGAATTTTCAAAATCCATGTCCACATGTTTACAATTTCACATAAAAAAATTGCTAAAATTCCAGTTGAAATTTTTTCAAAGTCCCTTAAAAATTTTCCAATTTTTGTCCCAATTCTTCCCATTCCCATTGAAACTTTTCAAATCCCTCTCAAAATTGTTAAAATTCTGTTGAAGCTTTTAAAATTCTCTCTAGAATTTTCAAAATCCATGTCCACATGTTTACAATTTCACGTCAAAAAATGGCTAAAATTCCAGTTGAAATTTTTTCAAAGTCCCTTAAAAATTTTCCAATTTTTGTCCCAATTCTTCCCATTCCCATTGAAACTTTTCAAATCCCTCTCAAAATTGTTGAAATTCTCTTGAAGCTTTTAAAATTCTCTCTAGAATTTTCAAAATCCATATCCACATGTTTACAATTTCACGTCAAAAAATGGCTAAAATTCCAGTTGAAATTTTTCAAAGTCCCTGAAAAATTTTCCAATTTTTGTCCCAATTCTTCCCATTCCCATTGAAACTTTTCAAATCCCTCTCAAAATTGTTGAAATTCTCTTGAAGCTTTTAAAATTCTCTCTAGAATTTTCAAAATCCATGTCCACATGTTTACAATTTCACATAAAAAAATTGCTAAAATTCCAGTTGAAATTTTTTCAAAGTCCCTTAAAAATTTTCCAATTTTTGTCCCAATTCTTCCCATTCCCATTGAAACTTTTCAAATCCCTCTCAAAATTGTTGAAATTCTGTTGAAGCTTTTAAAATTCTCTCTAGAATTTTCAAAATCCATGTCCACAAGTTTACAATTTCACGTCAAAAAATGGCTAAAATTCCAGTTGAAATTTTTTCAAAGTCCCTTAAAAATTTTCCAATTTTTGTCCCAATTCTTCCCATTCCCATTGAAACTTTTCAAATCCCTCTCCAAATTGTTGAAATTCTCTTGAAGCTTTTAAAATTCTCTCTAGAATTTTCAAAATCCATGTCCACATGTTTACAATTTCACGTCAAAAAATGGCTAAAATTCCAGTTGAAATTTTTTCAAAGTCCCTTCAAAATTTTCCAATTTTTGTCCCAATTCTTCCCATTCCCATTGAAACTTTTCAAATCCCTCTCAAAATTGTTGAAATTCTGTTGAAGCTTTTAAAATTCTCTCTAGAATTTTCAAAATCCACTTCAACATGTTTACAATTTCACGTCAAAAAATGGCTAAAATTCCAGTTGAAATTTTTTCAAAGTCCCTTCAAAATTTTCCAATTTTTGTCCCAATTCTTCCCATTCCCATTGAAACTTTTCAAATCCCTCTCAAAATTGTTGAAATTCTGTTGAAGCTTTTAAAATTCTCTCTAGAATTTTCAAAATCCATGTCCACATGTTTACAATTTCACGTCAAAAAATGGCTAAAATTCCAGTTGAAATTTTTTCAAAGTCCCTTAAAAATTTTCCAATTTTTGTCCCAATTCTTCCCATTCCCATTGAAACTTTTCAAATCCCTCTCAAAATTGTTGAAATTCTCTTGAAGCTTTTAAAATTCTCTCTAGAATTTTCAAAATCCATGTCCACATGTTTACAATTTCACGTCAAAAAATTGCTAAAATTCCAGTTGAAATTTTTTCAAAGTCCCTTAAAAATTTTCCAATTTTTGTCCCAATTCTTCCCATTCCCATTGAAACTTTTCAAATCCCTCTCAAAATTGTTGAAATTCTCTCGAAGCTTTTAAAATTCTCTCTAGAATTTTCAAAATCCATGTCCACAAGTTTACAATTTCACGTCAAAAAATGGCTAAAATTCCAGTTGAAATTTTTTCAAAGTCCCTTAAAAATTTTCCCATTTTTGTCCCAATTCTTCCCATTCCCATTAAAACTTTTCAAATCCCTCTCAAAATTGTTGAAATTCTGTTGAAGCTTTTAAAATTCTCTCTAGAATTTTCAAAATCCATGTCCACATGTTTACAATTTCACGTCAAAAAATGGCTAAAATTCCAGTTGAAATTTTTTCAAAGTCCCTGAAAAATTTTCCAATTTTTGTCCCAATTCTTCCCATTCCCATTGAAACTTTTCAAATCCCTCTCAAAATTGTTGAAATTCTCTTGAAGCTTTTAAAATTCTCTCTAGAATTTTCAAAATCCATGTCCACATGTTTACAATTTCACGTCAAAAAATGGCTAAAATTCCAGTTGAAATTTTTTCAAAGTCCCTTAAAAATTTTCCAATTTTTGTCCCAATTCTTCCCATTCCCATTGAAACTTTTCAAATCCCTCTCAAAATTGTTGAAATTCTGTTGAAGCTTTTAAAATTCTCTCTAGAATTTTCAAAATCCATGTCCACATGTTTACAATTTCACGTCAAAATATGGCTAAAATTCCAGTTGAAATTTCTTCAAAGTCCCTTAAAAATTTTCCCATTTTTGTCCCAATTCTTCCCATTCCCATTGAAACTTTTCAAATCCCTCTCAAAATTGTTGAAATTCTCTTGAAGCTTTTAAAATTCTCTCTAGAATTTTCAAAATCCACTTCAACATGTTTACAATTTCACGTAACAAAATGGCTAAAATTCCAGTTGAAATTTTTTCAAAGTCCCTTAAAAATTTTCCAATTTTTGTCCCAATTCTTCCCATTCGCATTGAAACTTTTCAAATCCCTCTCAAAATTGTTGAAATTCTGTTGAAGCTTTTAAAAGTCTCTCTAGAATTTTCAAAATCCATGTCCACATGTTTACAATTTCACATAAAAAAATTGCTAAAATTCCAGTTGAAATTTTTTCAAAGTCCCTTAAAAATTTTCCAATTTTTGTCCCAATTCTTCCCATTCCCATTGAAACTTTTCAAATCCCTCTCAAAATTGTTGAAATTCTGTTGAAGCTTTTAAAATTCTCTCTAGAATTTTCAAAATCCATGTCCACATGTTTACAATTTCACGTCAAAAAATGGCTAAAATTCCAGTTGAAATTTTTTCAAAGTCCCTTAAAAATTTTCCAATTTTTGTCCCAATTCTTCCCATTCCCATGGAAACTTTTCAAATCCCTCTCAAAATTGTTGAAATTCTCTTGAAGCTTTTAAAATTCTCTCTAGAATTTTCAAAATCCATGTCCACATGTTTACAATTTCACGTCAAAATATGGCTAAAATTCCAGTTGAAATTTCTTCAAAGTCCCTTCAAAATTTTCCAATTTTTGTCCCAATTCTTCCCATTCCCATTGAAACTTTTCAAATCCCTCTCAAAATTGTTGAAATTCTCTTGAAGCTTTTAAATTCTCTCTAGAATTTTCAAAATCCACTTCAAAATGTTTACAATTTCACGTAACAAAATGGCTAAAATTCCAGTTGAAATTTTTTCAAAGTCCCTTAAAAATTTTCCAATTTTTGTCCCAATTCTTCCCATTCCCATTGAAACTTTTCAAATCCCTCTCAAAATTATTGAAATTCTCTTGAAGCTTTTAAAAGTCTCTCTAGAATTTTCAAAATCCATGTCCACATGTTTACAATTTCACATAAAAAAATTGCTAAAATTCCAGTTGAAATTTTTTCAAAGTCCCTGAAAAATTTTCCAATTTTTGTCCCAATTCTTCCCATTCCCATTAAAACTTTTCAAATCCCTCTCAAAATTGTTAAAATTCTCTTGAAGCTTTTAAAATTCTCTCTAGAATTTTCAAAATCCATGTCCACATGTTTACAATTTCACGTCAAAAAATGGCTAAAATTCCAGTTGAAATTTTTTCAAAGTCCCTTAAAAATTTTCCAATTTTTGTCCCAATTCTTCCCATTCCCATTGAAACTTTTCAAATCCCTCTCAAAATTGTGGAAATTCTGTTGAAGCTTTTAAAATTCTCTCTAGAATTTTCAAAATCCATGTCCACATGTTTACAATTTCACGTCAAAAAATGGCTAAAATTCCAGTTGAAATTTTTTCAAAGTCCCTTAAATATTTTCCCATTTTTGTCCCAATTCTTCCCATTCCCATTGAAACTTTTCAAATCCCTCTCAAAATTGTTGAAATTCTCTTGAAGCTTTTAAAATTCTCTCTAGAATTTTCAAAATCCATGTCCACATGTTTACAATTTCACGTAACAAAATTGCTAAAATTCCAGTTGAAATTTTTTCAAAGTCCCTTAAAAATTTTCCAATTTTTGTCCCAATTCTTCCCATTCCCATTGAAACTTTTCAAATCCCTCTCAAAATTGTTGAAATTCTCTTGAAGCTTTTAAAATTCTCTCTAGAATTTTCAAAATCCATGTCCACATGTTTACAATTTCACATTAAAAAATTGCTAAAATTCAAGTTGAAATTTTTTCAAAGTCCCTTAAAAATTTTCCAATTTTTGTCCCAATTCTTCCCATTCCCATTGAAACTTTTCAAATCCCTCTCAAAATTGTTGAAATTCTGTTGAAGCTTTTAAAATTCTCTCTAGAATTTTCAAAATCCATGTCCACATGTTTACAATTTCACGTCAAAAAATGGCTAAAATTCCAGTTGAAATTTTTTCAAAGTCCCTTAAAAATTTTCCAATTTTTGTCCCAATTCTTCCCATTCCCATTGAAACTTTTCAAATCCCTCTCCAAATTGTTGAAATTCTCTTGAAGCTTTTAAAATTCTCTCTAGAATTTTCAAAATCCATGTCCACATGTTTACAATTTCACGTTAAAAAAATGCTAAAATTCCAGTTGAAATTTTTTCAAAGTCCCTTCAAAATTTTCCAATTTTTGTCCCAATTCTTCCCATTCCCATTGAAACTTTTCAAATCCCTCTCAAAATTGTTGAAATTCTGTTGAAGCTTTTAAAATTCTCTCTAGAATTTTCAAAATCCACTTCAACATGTTTACAATTTCACGTCAAAAAATGGCTAAAATTCCAGTTGAAATTTTTTCAAAGTCCCTTAAAAATTTTCCAATTTTTGTCCCAATTCTTCCCATTCCCATTGAAACTTTTCAAATCCCTCTCAAAATTGTTGAAATTCTCTTGAAGCTTTTAAAATTCTCTCTAGAATTTTCAA
This sequence comes from Streptopelia decaocto, assembly GCF_964273445.1. NCBI lineage: Eukaryota > Metazoa > Chordata > Aves > Columbiformes > Columbidae > Streptopelia > Streptopelia decaocto. Next base: position 97,019 of record NW_028116259.1, read on the forward strand.
AATCCACTTCAACATGTTTACAATTTCACGTCAAAAAATGGCTAAAATTCCAGTTGAAATTTTTTCAAAGTCCCTTAAAAATTTTCCAATTTTTGTCCCAATTCTTCCCATTCCCATTGAAACTTTTCAAATCCCTCTCAAAATTGTTGAAATTCTGTTGAAGCTTTTAAAATTCTCTCTAGAATTTTCAAAATCCATGTCCACATGTTTACAATTTCACGTCAAAAAATGGCTAAAATTCCAGTTGAAATTTTTTCAAAGTCCCTTAAAAATTTTCCAATTTTTGTCCCAATTCTTCCCATTCCCATTGAAACTTTTCAAATCCCTCTCAAAATTGTTGAAATTCTCTTGAAGCTTTTAAAATTCTCTCTAGAATTTTCAAAATCCATGTCCACATGTTTACAATTTCACGTCAAAAAATTGCTAAAATTCCAGTTGAAATTTTTTCAAAGTCCCTTAAAAATTTTCCAATTTTTGTCCCAATTCTTCCCATTCCCATTGAAACTTTTCAAATCCCTCTCAAAATTGTTGAAATTCTCTCGAAGCTTTTAAAATTCTCTCTAGAATTTTCAAAATCCACTTCAAAATGTTTACAATTTCACGTAACAAAATGGCTAAAATTCCAGTTGAAATTTTTTCAAAGTCCCTTAAAAATTTTCCAATTTTTGTCCCAATTCTTCCCATTCGCATTGAAACTTTTCAAATCCCTCTCAAAATTATTGAAATTCTCTTGAAGCTTTTAAAAGTCTCTCTAGAATTTTCAAAATCCATGTCCACATGTTTACAATTTCACATAAAAAAATTGCTAAAATTCCAGTTGAAATTTTTTCAAAGTCCCTTAAAAATTTTCCAATTTTTGTCCCAATTCTTCCCATTCCCATTGAAACTTTTCAAATCCCTCTCAAAATTGTTAAAATTCTGTTGAAGCTTTTAAAATTCTCTCTAGAATTTTCAAAATCCATGTCCACATGTTTACAATTTCACGTCAAAAAATGGCTAAAATTCCAGTTGAAATTTTTTCAAAGTCCCTTAAAAATTTTCCAATTTTTGTCCCAATTCTTCCCATTCCCATTGAAACTTTTCAAATCCCTCTCAAAATTGTTGAAATTCTCTTGAAGCTTTTAAAATTCTCTCTAGAATTTTCAAAATCCATATCCACATGTTTACAATTTCACGTCAAAAAATGGCTAAAATTCCAGTTGAAATTTTTTCAAAGTCCCTGAAAAATTTTCCAATTTTTGTCCCAATTCTTCCCATTCCCATTGAAACTTTTCAAATCCCTCTCAAAATTGTTGAAATTCTCTTGAAGCTTTTAAAATTCTCTCTAGAATTTTCAAAATCCATGTCCACATGTTTACAATTTCACATAAAAAAATTGCTAAAATTCCAGTTGAAATTTTTTCAAAGTCCCTTAAAAATTTTCCAATTTTTGTCCCAATTCTTCCCATTCCCATTGAAACTTTTCAAATCCCTCTCAAAATTGTTAAAATTCTGTTGAAGCTTTTAAAATTCTCTCTAGAATTTTCAAAATCCATGTCCACATGTTTACAATTTCACGTCAAAAAATGGCTAAAATTCCAGTTGAAATTTTTTCAAAGTCCCTTAAAAATTTTCCAATTTTTGTCCCAATTCTTCCCATTCCCATTGAAACTTTTCAAATCCCTCTCAAAATTGTTGAAATTCTCTTGAAGCTTTTAAAATTCTCTCTAGAATTTTCAAAATCCATATCCACATGTTTACAATTTCACGTCAAAAAATGGCTAAAATTCCAGTTGAAATTTTTTCAAAGTCCCTGAAAAATTTTCCAATTTTTGTCCCAATTCTTCCCATTCCCATTGAAACTTTTCAAATCCCTCTCAAAATTGTTGAAATTCTCTTGAAGCTTTTAAAATTCTCTCTAGAATTTTCAAAATCCATGTCCACATGTTTACAATTTCACATAAAAAAATTGCTAAAATTCCAGTTGAAATTTTTTCAAAGTCCCTTAAAAATTTTCCAATTTTTGTCCCAATTCTTCCCATTCCCATTGAAACTTTTCAAATCCCTCTCAAAATTGTTGAAATTCTGTTGAAGCTTTTAAAATTCTCTCTAGAATTTTCAAAATCCATGTCCACAAGTTTACAATTTCACGTCAAAAAATGGCTAAAATTCCAGTTGAAATTTTTTCAAAGTCCCTTAAAAATTTTCCAATTTTTGTCCCAATTCTTCCCATTCCCATTGAAACTTTTCAAATCCCTCTCCAAATTGTTGAAATTCTCTTGAAGCTTTTAAAATTCTCTCTAGAATTTTCAAAATCCATGTCCACATGTTTACAATTTCACGTCAAAAAATGGCTAAAATTCCAGTTGAAATTTTTTCAAAGTCCCTTCAAAATTTTCCAATTTTTGTCCCAATTCTTCCCATTCCCATTGAAACTTTTCAAATCCCTCTCAAAATTGTTGAAATTCTGTTGAAGCTTTTAAAATTCTCTCTAGAATTTTCAAAATCCACTTCAACATGTTTACAATTTCACGTCAAAAAATGGCTAAAATTCCAGTTGAAATTTTTTCAAAGTCCCTTCAAAATTTTCCAATTTTTGTCCCAATTCTTCCCATTCCCATTGAAACTTTTCAAATCCCTCTCAAAATTGTTGAAATTCTGTTGAAGCTTTTAAAATTCTCTCTAGAATTTTCAAAATCCATGTCCACATGTTTACAATTTCACGTCAAAAAATGGCTAAAATTCCAGTTGAAATTTTTTCAAAGTCCCTTAAAAATTTTCCAATTTTTGTCCCAATTCTTCCCATTC